>NW_027208325.1:0-14000 GCF_964237555.1 Oryctolagus cuniculus
CAGCTGATTTGTGGTTTCTTGTGTGGCAATTTCCTAAATGTTTTCTGGGTCTGAGTTGGTTTTGCCTTCTTCCTTCCCAAATTTTGTATTCTGATGCAATACAAGCAAAATTTTGGACAGAGTAGCCATTATGAAAGAAAAAAAAAACACAGCAAATTTACCATTCAGGATTAGAAATCCATAGGCAACACAACCAAGATGAGATTCTGTGTTTTGGAAAATGACATGGAACGCTTCTGCTGAGGGGACAGATTCTAATGCCCTCCAAATGGAGTGTGAGAGCGATCCTGAGGTGAATTCAATCAGAATTCCAAAGTCAGTCTGTGGAAGGGGGGGATGAATCTGGAAACAGCCGCTTTCTTTGTGTCTAAATCCTGCCAAATATCACAAAGGACTCTTGCATTTCTTTGGCTTTTTCACATTTCCCTTATTTATCATGGTTTGTAATGAATTTTCTGATGTGAGCTTTGGTTTTGAGGCTGGCATATTGAGTTCAGGGCACAAGAGGAAGGTTCTTTTTCAATCAGGGCACAGCTGTTGGCTTGCTCCACTTCTGGCTTGCTGTCATTGTTTTGGGTGCCTCAGCTGATTTGTGGTTTCTTGTGTGGCAATTTCCTAAATGTTTTCGGGGTCTGAGTTGGTTTTGTCTTCTTCCTTCCCAAATTTTGTATTCTGATGCAATACAAGCAAGATTTTGGAGAGTAGCCATTATGAAAGAAAGAAAAAAAAAAAACACAGTGCATTGCCCTTTCAGGATTAGAAATCTACAGGCAACACGACCAAGATGAGTTTCTGTGTTTTGGAAAATGACATAGAATGCTTCTGCTGAGGGGACAGATTCTAATTCCCTCCCAAATGAGTGTGAGTGTGATTTTGAGGTGAATTCAATCAGAATTCCAAAGTCAGTCTGTGGAAGGGGGGGATGAATCTGGAAACAGCCACTTTCTTTGTGTCTAAATCCAGCCAAATATCACAAAGGACTCTTGCATTTCTTTGGCTTTTTCACATTTCCCTAATTTATCATGGTTTGTAATGAATTTTCTGATGTGAGCTTTGGTTTTGAGACTGCAATATAGAGTTCAGGGCACCTGAGGAATGGTCTTTTTCAAACAGGGCACAGCTGTTGGTGTGCTCCAATTCTGGCTATTGTCTTTGTTTTGGGTGCCTCAGCTGAAATTTGGTTTCTTGATTTTCACTGGGATTGTCAGGTTAATTCAGTCAGAATTCCACAGGCAGTCAGCTTTAGTGGTGGATGAATCTGGGAACAGCCGGTTTCCTTGCAACTAAATCAAACCCAATATCATTATGGATTCTTGCATTTCTTTGGCTTTGTTCTCTTTTTTTTTATTTATCATGGTTTGTAATGAATTTTCTGATGTGAGCTTTGGTTTTGAGGCTGGCATATTGAGTTCAGGGCACAAGAGGAAGGTTGTTTTTCAATCAGGGCACAGCTGTTGGCTTGCTCCACTTCTGGCTTGCTGTCATTGTTTTGAGTGCCTCAGCCGATTTGTGGTTTCTTGTGTGGCAATTTCCCAAATGTTTTCAGGGTCTGAGTTGGCTTTGCCTTCTTCCTTCCCAAATTTTGTATTCTGATGCAATGCAAAGAAGAGTTTGTACAGAATAGCCATTATGAAAGAAAAAAAAAAAAGCACAGCAAATTGACCTTTCAGGATTAGAAATCCATAGGCAACACAACCAAGATGAGATTCTGTGTTTTGGAAAATGACATGGAACGCTTCTGCTGAGGTGACAGATTCTAATTCCCTCCAAATGGAGTGTGAGAGTGATCTTGAGGTGAATTCAATCAGAATTCCAAAGTCAGTCTGTGGAAGGGGGGGATGAATCTGGAAACAGCCACTTTCTTTGTGTCTAAATCCTGCCAAATATCACAAAGGACTCTTGCATTTCTTTGGCTTTTTCACATTTCCCTTATTTATCATGGTTTGTAATGAATTTTCTGATGTGAGCTTTGGTTTTGAGGCTGGCATATTGATTTCAGGGCACAAGAGGAAGGTTCTTTTTCAATCAGGGCACAGCTGTTGGCTTGCTCCACTTCTGGCTTGCTGTCATTGTTTTGGGTGCCTCAGCCGATTTGTGGTTTCTTGAGTGCCAATTTCCTAAATGTTTTCTGGGTCTGAGTCGGTTTTGCCTTCTTATTCCCAAATATTGTATTCTGATGCAATACAAGCAAGATTTTGGAGAGTAGCCATTATGAAAGAAAGAAAAAAAAAAAAAACACAGCGCATTGCCCTTTCAGGATTAGAAATCTACAGGCAACACGACCAAGATGAGTTTCTGTGTTTTGGAAAATGACATAGAACGCTTCTGCTGAGGGGACAGATTCTAATTCCCTCCCAAATGAGTGTGAGTGCGATTTTGAGGTGAATTCAATCAGAATTCCAAAGTCAGTCTGTGGAAGGGGGGGATGAATCTGGAAACAGCCAGTTTCTTTGTGTCTAAATCCAGCCAAATATCACAAAGGACTCTTGTATTTCTTTGGCTTTTTCACATTTCCCTAATTTATCATGGTTTGTAATGAATTTTCTGATGTGAGCTTTGGTTTTGAGGCTGCAATATAGAGTTCAGGGCACCTGAGGAATGGTCTTTTTCAAACAGGGCACAGCTGTTGGTGTGCTCCAATTCTGGCTATTGTCTTTGTTTTGGGTGCCTCAGCTGAAATTTGGTTTCTTGAGTTTCACTGCGATTGTCAGGTTAATTCAGTCAGAATTCCACAGGCAGTCAGCTTTAGTGGTGGATGAATCTGGGAACAGCCGGTTTCCTTGCAACTAAATCAAACCCAATATCATTATGGATTCTTGCATTTTTTTGGCTTTTTTCTCTTTTTTCTTATTTATCATGGTTTGTAATGAATTTTCTGATGTGAGCTTTGGTTTTGAGGCTGGCATATTGAGTTCAGGGCACAAGAGGAAGGTTCTTTTTCAATCAGGGCACAGCTGTTGGCTTGCTCCACATCTGGCTTGCTGTCATTGTTTTGAGTGCCTCAGCCGATTTGTGGTTTCTTGTGTGGCAATTTCCCAAATGTTTTCAGGGTCTGAGTTGGCTTTGCCTTCTTCCTTCCCAAATTTTGTATTCTGATGCAATGCAAAGAAGAGTTTGTACAGAATAGCCATTATGAAAGAAAAAACACAACAAATAGGCGTTTGAAGCTTAGAAATCTACAAGTAACATAACCAAGGTGAGTTTTTGTGTTTATGAAAATAAAATGGAACACTTTGGCTGAGGTGACAGATAGTAATTGCCTCCAAACTGAGTTTCACTGTGATTTTCAGGTTAATTCAGTCAGAATTCCACAGGCTGTCAGCTGGAGGGGTGGATGTATCTGGGAACAGCCGGTTTCCTAGCGACTAAAGCAAGCCCTATATCATTATGGATTCTTGCATTTTTTTGGCTTTTTTCTTTTTTTCTAATTTATCATGGTTTGTAATGAATTTTCTGATGTGAGCTTTGGTTTTGAGGCTGGCATATTGATTTCAGGGCACAAGAGGAAGGTTCTTTTTCAATCAGGGCACAGCTGTTGGCTTGCTCCACTTCTGGCTTGCTATCATTGTTTTGGGTGCCTCAGCAGATTTGTGGTTTCTTGAGTGCCAATTTCCTAAATGTTTTCTGGGTCTGAGTCGGTTTTGCCTTCTTATTCCCAAATTTTGTATTCTGATGCAATACAAGCAAGATTTTGGAGAGTAGCCATTATGAAAGAAAAAAAAAAAGCGCATTGCCCTTTCAGGATTAGAAATCTACAGGCAACACGACCAAGATGAGTTTCTGTGTTTTGGAAAATGACATAGAATGCTTCTGCTGAGGGGACAGATTGTAATTCCCTCCAAATGGAGTGTGAGAGCGATTTTGAGGTGATTTCAATCAGAATTCCAAAGTCAGTCTGTGGAAGGGGGGAATGAATCTGGAAACAGCCAGTTTCTTTGTGTCTAAATCCAGCCAAATATCACAAAGGACTCTTGCATTTCTTTGGCTTTTTCACATTTCCCTTATTTATCATGGTTTGTAATGAATTTTCTGATGTGAGCTTTGGTTTTGAGACTGCAATATAGAGTTCAGGGCACCTGAGGAATGGTCTTTTTCAAACAGGGCACAGCTGTTGGTGTGCTCCAATTCTGGCTATTGTCTTTGTTTGGGTGCCTCAGCTGAAATTTGGTTTCTTGAGTTTCACTGCGATTGTCAGGTTAATTCACTCAGAATTCCACAGGCAGTCAGCTTTAGTGGTGGATGAATCTGGGAACAGCCGGTTTCCTTGCAACTAAATCAAACCCAATATCATTATGGATTCTTGCATTTTTTTGGCTTTTTTCTCTTTTTTCTTATTCATCATGGTTTGTAATGAATTTTCTGATGTGAGCTTTGGTTTTGAGGCTGGCATATTGAGTTCAGGGCACAAGAGGAAGGTTGTTTTTCAATCAGGGCACAGCTGTTGGCTTGCTCCACTTCTGGCTTGCTGTCATTGTTTTGAGTGCCTCAGCCGATTTGTGGTTTCTTGTGTGGCAATTTCCCAAATGTTTTCAGGGTCTGAGTTGGCTTTGCCTTCTTCCTTCCCAAATTTTGTATTCTGATGCAATGCAAAGAAGAGTTTGTACAGAATAGCCATTATGAAAGAAAAAACACAACAAATAGGCGTTTGAAGCTTAGAAATCTACAGGTAACATGACCAAGGTGAGTTTTTGTGTTTTGGAAAATCAAATGGAACACTTTGGCTGAGGTGACAGATATTAATTGCCTCCAAACTGAGTTTCACTGTGATTTTCAGGTTAATTCAGTCAGAATTCCACAGGCTGTCAGCTGGAGGGTTGGATGAATCCGGAAACAGCCGGTTTCCTAGCGAATAAATCAAGCCCTATATCATTATGGATTCTTGCATTTCTTTGGCTTTTTTCTCTTTTTTCTTATTTATCATGGTTTGTAATGAATTTTCTGATGTGAGCTTTGGTTTTGAGGCTGGCATATTGAGTTCAGGGCACAAGAGGAAGGTTCTTTTTCAATCAGGGCACAGCTGTTGGCTTGCTCCACTTCTGGCTTGCTGTCATTGTTTTGGGTGCCTCAGCTGATTTGTGGTTTCTTGTGTGGCAATTTCCTAAATGTTTTCGGGGTCTGAGTTGGTTTTGCCTTCTTCCTTCCCAAATTTTGTATTCTGATGCAATACAAGCAAGATTTTGGACAGAGTAGCCATTATGAAAGAAAAAAAAAAAACACAGCAAATTGACCTTTCAGGATTAGAAATCCATAGGCAACACAACCAAGGTGAGATTCTGTGTTTTGGAAAATGACATGGAACGCTTCTGCTGAGGGGACAGATTCTAATGCCCTCCAAGTGGAGTGTGAGAGCGATTTTGAGGTGAATTCAATCAGAATTCCAAAGTCGGTCTGTGGAAGGGGGGGATGAATCTGGAAACAGCCAGTTTCTTTGTGTCTAAATCCTGCCAAATATCACAAAGGACTCTTGCATTTCTTTGGCTTTTTCACATTTCCCTTATTTATCATGGTTTGTAATGAATTTTCTGATGTGAGCTTTGGTTTTGAGTCTGGCATATTGAGTTCAGGGCACAAGAGGAAGGTTCTTTTTCAATCAGGGCATAGCTGTTGGCTTGCTCCAATTCTGGCTTGCTGTCATTTTTTTTGGTGCCTCAGCCGATTTGTGGTTTCTCGAGTGCCAATTTCCTAAAAGTTTTCTGGGTCTTAGTCGGTTTTGCCTTCTTATTCCCAAATTTTGTATTCTGATGCAATACAAGCAAGATTTTGGAGAGTAGCCATTATGAAAGAAAAAAAAAAAAAAAGCACATTGCCCTTTCAGGATTAGAAATCCACAGGCAACACGACCAAGATGAGTTTCTGTGTTTTGGAAAATGACATAGAACGCTTCTGCTGAGGGGACAGATTATAATTCCCTCCCAAATGAGTGTGAGTGCGATTTTGAGGTGAATTCAATCAGAATTCCAAAGTCAGTCTGTGGAAGGGGGGGAGAATCTGGAAACAGCCAGTTTCCTTGTGTCTAAATCCAGCCAAATATCACAAAGTACTCTTGCATTTCTTTGGCTTTTTTCTCTTTTTTCTTATTTATCATGGTTTGTAATTAATTTTCTCATGTGAGCTTTGGTTTTGAGGCTGGCATATTGAGTTCAGGGCAGAAGAGGATGGTTCTTTTTCAATCAGGGCACAGCTGTTGGCTGGCTGCAGTTCTGGCTTGCTGTCCTTATTTTGAGTACCTCAGCAGATTAATGGTTTCTTGTGTGGCAATTTCCCAAATGTTTTCTGGGTCTGAGTTGGCTTTGCCTTCTTCCTTGCCAAATTTTGTATTCTGATGCAATGCAAAGAAGAGTTTGTACAGAATAGCCATTATGAAATAAAAAACACAACAAATAGGCGTTTGAAGCTTAGAAATCTACAGGTAACATAACCAAGGTGAGTTTTTGTGTTTATGAAAATAAAATGGAACACTTTGGCTGAGGTGACAGATATTAATTGCCTCCAAACTGAGTTTCACTGTGATTTTCAGGTTAATTCAGTCAGAATTCCACAGGCAGTCAGCTGGAGGGGTGGATGAATCCGGGAACAGCCGGTTTCCTTGTGACTAAATCAAGCCTTATATCATTATGGATTCTTGCATTTTTTTGGCTTTTTTCTCTTTTGTCGTATTTATCATGGTTTGTAATGAATTTTCTGATGTGAGCTTTGGTTTTGAGGCTGGCATATTGAGTTCAGGCACAAGAGGAAGGTTCTTTTTCAATCAGGGCACAGCTGTTGGCTTGCTCCAATTCTGGCTTGCTGTCATTGTTTTGGGTGTCTCAGCTGATTTGTGGTTTCTTGAGTGCCAATTTCCTAAATGTTTTCTGGGTCTGAGTCGGTTTTGCCTACTTATTCCCAAATTTTGTATTCTGATGCAATACAAGCAAGATTTTGGAGAGTAGCCATTATGAAAGAAAAAAAAAAAAAACACAGCGCATTTCCCTTTCAGGATTAGAAATCTACAGGCAACACGCCCAAGATGAGTTTCTCTGTTTTGGAAAAAGTCATGGAACCCTTCTGCTGAGGGGACAGATTTTATTTCACTCCAAATTGAGTGTGAGTGCGATTTTGAGGTGAATTCAATCAGAATTCCAAAGTCAGTCTGTGGAAGGTTGGGATGAATCTGGAAACAGCCAGTTTCCTTTTATCTGAATCCAGCCAAATATCAAAAAGAACTCTTGCATTTCTTTGGCTTTTTCACATTTCCCTGATTTATCATGGTTTGTAATGAATTTTCTGATGTGAGCTTTGGTTTTGAGGCTGCAATATAGAGTTCAGGGCACTGGAGGAATGGTCTTTTTCAATCAGGGCACAGCTGTTTGCGTGCTCTAACTCTGGCTTCCTGTCAGTGTTTTGGGTGCCTCAGCTGAAATTTGGTTTCTTGAGTTTCGCTGCGATTGTCAGGTTAATTCAGTCAGAATTCCACAGGCAGTCAGCTTTAGTGGTGGATGAATCTGGGAACAGCCGGTTTCCTTGCAACTAAATCAAACCCAATATCATTATGGATTCTTGCATTTCTTTGGCTTTTTTCTCTTTTTTCTTATTTATCATGGTTTGTAATGAATTTTCTGATGTGAGCTTTGGTTTAGAGGCTGCAATATGCAGTTCAGGGAACCGGAGGAGGGTCTTTTTCAATCAGGGCACAGCTGTTGGCTTGCTCCAATTCTGGCTTGCTGTCATTGTTTTGGGTGTCTCAGCTGATTTGTGGTTTCTTGAGTGCCAATTTCCTAAATGTTTTCTGGGTCTGAGTCGGTTTTGCCTTCCCAAATTATTTCCAAATTTTGTATTCTGATGCAATACAAGCAAGATTTTGGAGAGTAGCCATTATGAAAGAAAAAAAAAAAAAAACACAGCGCATTTCCCTTTCAGGATTAGAAATCTACAGGCAACACGCCCAAGATGAGTTTCTCTGTTTTGGAAAAAGTCATGGAACCCTTCTGCTGAGGGGACAGATTTTATTTCACTCCAAATTGAGTGTGAGTGCGATTTTGAGGTGAATTCAATCAGAATTCCAAAGTCAGTCTGTGGAAGGTTGGGATGAATCTGGAAACAGCCAGTTTCCTTGTATCTGAATCCAGCCAAATATCAAAAAGGACTCTTGCATTTCTTTGGCTTTTTCACATTTCCCTTATTTATCATGGTTTGTAATGAATTTTCTGATGTGAGCTTGGTTTTGAGGCTGCAATATGGAGTTCAGGGTACTGGAGGACCTGTCTTTTTCAAAGAGGGTACAGTTGTTGGCTTGCTGCAATTCTGGCTTGCTGTCATTGTTTTGGGTTCCTCAGCCAATTTCTGGTTTCCTGTGTGGCAATTTCCTAAATGTTCTCTGGGTCTGAGTTGGCTTTGCCTTCTTCCTTCCCAAATTTTGTATTCTGATGCAATACAAGCGAGATTTTGGACAGAGTAGCCATTATGAAATAAAAAACACAACTAATAGGCGTTTGAAGCTTAGAAATCAACAGGTAACATGACCAAGGTGAGTTTTTGTGTTTTGGAAAATCAAATGGAACACTTTGGCTGAGGTGACAGATATTAATTGCCTCCAAACTGAGTTTCACTGCGTTTTTCAGGTTAATTCAGTCAGAATTCCACAGGCAGTCAGCTGGAGGGGTGGATGAATCCGTGAACAGCCCGTTGCCTAGCGACTAAATCAAGCCCTATATCATCATGGATTCTTGCATTTTTTTGGCTTTTTTCTCTTTTTTCTTATTTATCATGGTTTGTAATGAATTTTCTGATGTGAGCTTTGGTTTTGAGGCTGGCATATTGAGTTCAGGGTACAAGAGGAAGGTTCTTTTTCAATCAGGGCACAGCTGTTGGCTTGCTCCAATTCTGGCTTACTGTCATTGTTTTGGGTGCCTCAGCTAATTTGTGGTTTCTTGTGTGGCAATTTCCTAAATGTTCTCTGGGTCTGAGTTGGCTTTGCCTTCTTCCTTCCCAAATTTTGTATTCTGATGCAATACAAGCAAGATTTTGGACAGAGTAGCCATTATGCAATAAAAAACACAACAAATAGGTGTTTGAAGCATACAAATCTACAGGTAACATGACCAAGTTGTTTTTGTGTTTTGGAAAATGAAATGGAACATTTTGGCTGAGGTGACAGATATTAATTGCCTCCAAACTCAGTTTCACTGCGATTTTCAGGTTAATTCAGTTAATTCAGTTAGGATTCCACAGGCTTGCATTTCTTCAGCTTTTTCACATTTCCCTTATTTATCATGGTTTGTATGAATTTTCTGATGTGAGCTTAGATTTGAGGCTGGCATATTGAGTTCAGGGCACAAGAGGAAGGTTCTTTTTCAATCAGGGCACAGCTGTTGGCTTGCTCCACTTCTGGCTTGCTGTCATTGTTTTGGGTGCCTCAGCTGATTTGTGGTTTCTTGAGCGGCAATTTCCTAAATGTTTTCTGGGTCTGCGTTGGTTTTGCCTTCTTCCTTCCCAAATTTTGCATTCTGACGCAATACAAACAAGAGTTTGGACAGAGTAGCAATTATGAAAAAAAAAACAAAACAAATAGGCATTTGAAGTTTTGAAATCTACAGGTAAGAAGACTAAGGTGAGTTTTTGAGTTTTGGAAGATAAAATGGAACACTTTGCCTGAGGTGACAGATATTAATTTCCTCCAAACCGAGTTTCACTGCGATTTTCAAGTTAATTCAGTCAGAAACCACAGACATTCAGCTGGGAGGTGTGGATGAATCTGGAAACAGCCGTTTACATGGCAAAATATCAAGCCCAATATTACTAAGAACTCCTGCATTTCTTTGGCTTTTTTCTCATTTTTCTTCTTTATCATGGTTTGTAATGAATTTTCTGATGTGAGCTTTGGTTTTGAGGCTGGTATATTGAGTTCAGGGCACAAGAGGAAGGTTCTTTTTCAATCAGGGCACAGCTGTTGGCTTGCTCCAATTCTGGCTTGCTGTCATTGTTTTGGGTGCCTCAGCCGATTTGTGGTTTCTTGAGCGGCAATTTCCTAAATGTTTTCTGGGTCTGAGTCGGTTTGGCCTTCTTATTCCCAAATTTTGTATTCTGATGCAATACAAGCAAGATTTTGGCAGAGTAGCCATTATAAAAGAAAAAAAAAAACACAGCAAATTGCTCTTTCAGGATTAGAAATCCACAGGCAACGCGACCAAGATGAGTTTCTGTGTTTTGGAAAATGACATGGAACACTTCTGCTGAGGGGACAGATTCTAATTCCCTCCATATTGAGTGTGAGTGCGATTTTGAGGTGAATTCAATCAGAATTCCAAGGTCTGTCTGTGGAAGGGGGGGATGAATCTGGAAACAGCCAGTTTCTTTGTGTCTAAATCCAGCCAAATACCACAAAGGACTCTTGAATTTCTTTGGCTTTCTCAGATTTCCCTTATTTATCATGGTTTGTAATGAATTTTCTGATGGGAGCTTTGGTTTTGAGGCTGCAATATGGAGTTCTGGGCACTGGATTAATGGTCTTGTTCAATCAGGGCACAGCTGTTGGCTTGCTCCAGTTCTGTCTTGCTTTCAAGGTTTTGGGTGCCTCAGCTGATTTGTGGTTTCTTGAGCGGCAATTTCCTAAATGTTTTGTGGGTCTGAGTTGGTTTTCCCTTCTTCCTTCCCAAATTTAGTATTCTGATGCAATGCAAAGAAGAGTTTGTACAGAGTAGCCATTATGAAATAAACAACACAACAAATAGGCGTTTCAAGATTTTAAATCTGCAGGTAACACGACCAAAGTGAGTTTTTTTGTTTTGGAAAATAAAAGGGAAAACTTTGGCTGAGGTGACAGATATTAATTGCCTCCAAACGGAGTTTCACTGTGATTTTCGGGTTCATTCTGTGAGAATTCCACAGGCAGTCAGCTTTAGGCGTGGATGAATCTGGGAACTGCTGGCTTCCTTGCGACTAAATCAAGCCCAATATCATTATGGATTCTTGCATTTCTTTGGCTTTTTTTCTGATTTTTCTTATTTATCATTGTTTGTAATGAATTTTCTGATGTGAGCTTTGGTTTTGAGGCTGGCATATTGAGTTCAGGGCACAAGAGGAAGGTTCTTTTTCAATCAGGGCACAGCTGTTGTCTTGCTGCAATTCTGCTTGCTGTCATTGTTTTGGGTGCCTCAGCTGATTTGTGGATTCTTGTGTTGCAGTTTCCTAAATGTTTTCTGGGTCTGAGTCGGATTTGCCTTCTTATTCCCAAATTTTGTGTTCTGATGCAACATAAGCAAGATTTTGGACAGGGTAGCCATTATGAAAGAAAAAAAAACACAGCAAATTGCCCTTTCAGGATTAGAAATCTATAGGCAACACGACCAAGATGAGTTTCTGTGTTTTGGAAAATGACATGGCACCGTTCTACTGAGGGGACAGATTCTAATTCCCTCCAAATTGAGTGTGAGTGCGATTTTGAGGTGAATTCAATCAGAATTCCAAAGTCTGTCTGTGGAAGGGGGGGGATGAATCCGGAAACAGCCAGTTTCCTTCTGTCTAAATCCAGCCAAATACCACAAAGGACTCTTGAATTTCTTTGGCTTTCTCAGATTTCCCTTATTTATCATGGTTTCTAATGAATTTTCTGATGTGAGCTTTGGTTTTGAGGATGGAATATGGAGTTCAGGGCACTGGATTAATGGTCTTGTTCAATCAGGGCACAGCTGTTGGCTTGCTCCAATTCTGTCTTGCTTTCAAGGTTTTGGGTGCCTCAGCCGATTTGTGGTTTCTTGAGCGGCAATTTCCTAAATGTTTTCTGGGTCTGAGTTGGTTTACCCTTCTTCCTTCCCACATTTTGTATTCTGACGCAATACAAACAAGAGTTTTGACAGAGTAGCCATTATGAAATAAAAAAAAAAAAACAACAACAACAAATTAGCGTTTGAAGCTTATAAATCTAAGGGTAACATGACCAAGGTGAGTTTTTGTGATTTGGAAAATAAAATGGAACACTTTGGCTGAGGTGACTGATATTATTGCCTCCAAACTGAGTCTTACTGTGATTTTCAGGTTAATTCAGTCGGAATTCCACAGGCAGTCAGCTGGAACTGTGGATGAATCTGGGAACAGCCGGTTTCCTTGCAACTAAATCAAGCCCACTATCATTATGGATTCTTGCATTTCTTTGGCTTTTTCTCCATTTTCTTATTTATCATGGTTTGTAATGAATTTTCTGATGTGAGCTTTGGTTTTGAGGCTGCAATATTGAGTTCAGGGCACAAGAGGGAGGTTCTTTTTCAATCAGGGCACAGCTGTTGGCTTGCTCCAATTCTGGCTTGCTGTCATTGTTTTGGGTGCCTCAGCCGATTTGTGGTTTCTTGAGCGGCAATTTCCTTAATGTTTTCTGGGTCTGAGTCGGTTTTGCCTTCTTATTCCCATATTTTGTATTCTGATGCAATACAAGCAAGATTTGGACAGAATAGCCATTATGAAAGAAAAAAAAACACAGAAATTGCCCTTTCAGGATTAGAAATCTGCTGGCAACATGATCAAGATTAGTTTCTGTGTTTTGGAAAATGACATGGAACCCTTCTGCTGAGGGGACAGATTCTAATTCCCTCCAAATTGAGTGTGAGTGCAATTTTGAGGTGAAATCAATCAGAATTCCAAATTCAGTCAGTGGAAGGGGGGGATGAATCTTTAAACAGCCAGTTTCCTTGTGTCTAAATCCAGCCAAATATCACTAAGAACTCGTGCATTTCTTTGGCTTTTGTCTCATTTTTCTGATTTATCATGGTTTGTAATGAATTTTCTGATGTGAGCTTTGGTTTTGAGGCTGGCATATTGAGTTCAGGGCACCGGATCAATGGTCTTTTTCAAACAGGACACAGCTGTTGGCTTGTTGCAATTCTGGCTTGCTGTCATTGTTTTGCGTGCCTCAGCTGTTTTTGGTTTCTTTAGTGGCAATTTCCTACATGTTTTCTGGGTCTGAGTTGGTTTTGCCTTCTTCCTTCCCAAATTTTGTATTCTGACGTAATACAAACAAGAGTTTGGACAGAGTAGCCATTATGAAATAAAAAACACAACAAATATGTGTTTGAAGCTTATATATGTACATGTAACACGAGCAAGGTAAGTTTTTGTGTTTATGAAAATAAAATTGAACACTCTGGCTGAGGTGACAGATATTAATTGCCTCCAAAACCGAGTTTCACTGCGATTTTTTTGTTAATTCATTCAGAAACCAAAGACACTCAGTTGGGAGGTGTGGATGAATCTGGAAACAGCCGTTTACATGGCCATAATTCAAGCCCAATATCCCTAAGAACTCCTGCATTTCTTTGGCTTTTTTCTCATTTTTCTTATTTATCATGGTTTGTAATGAATTTTCCGATGTGAGCTTTGCTTTTGAGGCTGGCATATTGAGTTCAGGGCACAAGAGGAAGGTTCTTTTTCAATCAGGGCACAGCTGTTGGCTTTCTCCAATTCTGGCTTGCTGTCATTGTTGTGGGTTCCTCAGCTGACTTTTGGTTTCTTGAGTGGCAATTTCCTAAATGTTTTCTCGGTCTGACACGGTTTTTCCTTCTTAATCCCAAATTTTGTATTCTGACGCAATACAAACAAGAGTTTGGACAGACTAGCAATGATGAAATAAAAAACAAAACAAATAGGCATTTGAAGCTTAGAAATCTACAGGTAAGAAGACTAAGGTGAGTTTTTGAGTTTTGGAAAATAAAATGGAACACTTTGGCTGAGGTGACAGATATTAATTGCCTCCAAACCGAGTTTCACTGCGATTTTCAGGTTAATTCATTCAGAAACCAAAGACACTCAGCTGGGAGGTGTGGATGAATCTGGAAACAGCCGTTTACATGGCAATAAATCAAACCCAATATTACTAAGAACTCCTGCATTTCTTTGGCTTTTTTCTCATTTTTCTTATTTATCATGGTTTGTAATGAATTTTCTGATGTGAGCTTTGGTTTTGAGACTGGTATATTGAGCTCAGGGCACAAGAGGAAGGTTCTTTTTCAATCAGGGCACAGCTGTGGGCTTGCTCC
>NW_027208326.1:0-18198 GCF_964237555.1 Oryctolagus cuniculus
CAAACATTCTCTGAGGACAGTTCGAGCCCACGGCAGCGTCCTCCTCTGGCTCTCTGGCTCTCTGGCTCCCTGGCTCATGCATGTGCAGACCAGGACTCCCTGTGCTAAGAGCTGGTAGGGCGGGGCTGTTCCTAGGGGCTCCTGCTGGGACACACCTACTCCTGACGCGCACTGGGTGGTCCACGCGAGATGAGCTCGGTGCTGGGGTACTGGCTGTCCCACCGTGGCCTCCTGAGCCCGAGCGGACACGCGTGGGCCCTCTCCGAGGGCTGGCAGGGCCGGAGTCTGGGCCCTCCTGCGTTCCTGGGCGCCTCCGAGGTTCCCCCCACCTCCCTTGGGCCGGGCCGGGACGAGGCGCAGCCCCAGGAACCCTGTGCCACCTGGCTGGCCCGTGGAGGCCCCGCCCACGGGCAGGGCAGCAAGCTCCAGAGCCCCACGGCCGATGCGCCCGACCCTGCAGCCTGCTGGCCGGCTGGAGCCACAGAGACGGCAGGTCTCCCCCGGCCAAGCCAAGAGTTGGCAGCGCGCTCCCCAAAAGCCTCCGCTGGCAGTTCCCGGGAGGATGCAACTGGCTGCCCCTGGCTGGCTCCCTCCCGCTGGTCGGGCAATGCAAAGCCAGACCCACTTCTGCCCCCTGGGGTCCTGGCCTCCAGGGCGCGCTTAGAAGCGGTGCGGGCGGGCCCCTTCGGCACCCGTCTGCCCTTCGCCCGCCCGCCCGCCCGACCGCCCGCCCGCGGAGCCTGCTGCAGCCAGCCCTGGCTCTAGGAGGCTGGCCAGCCGGCACTGCCAACTGGCCCCAGGTGCTAGCTAGAGGCAGCGGCAGGCCTCGGCAGCACACCTGCGGGCGCCCCCAGGCCGCACAAGCATTCTCGGAGGGAAGAGGAGCCCCAGGCCTCATCTCCCTCTGGCTGGCGGGCTCGCCGGCTCGCGCGTGCGCAGTCCAGGACTCCTCACAGGGAAGGCTTGTCTAGGGAGGGGCCGTTCCCGGGGTGGGGGGCGGCTGCTGCTGGGACACACCTACTCCTGACGCCCACTGGCTGGTCCACGCGAGATGAGCTCGGTGCTGGGGTACGGGCTGTCCCACCGTGGCCTCCTGAGCCCGAGCGGACACGCGTGGGCCCTCTCCGAGGGCCGGCAGGGCCGGAGTCTGGGCCCTCCTGCGTTCCTGGGCGCCTCCGAGGTTCCCCCCACCTCCCTTGGATCCCCGGGTCATACAAACATTCTCTGAGGACAGTTCGAGCCCACGGCAGCGTCCTCCTCTGGCTCTCTGGCTCTCTGGCTCCCTGGCTCATGCATGTGCAGACCAGGACTCCCTGTGCTAAGAGCTGGTAGGGCGGGGCTGTTCCTAGGGGCTCCTGCTGGGACACACCTACTCCTGACGCGCACTGGGTGGTCCACGCGAGATGAGCTCGGTGCTGGGGTACTGGCTGTCCCACCGTGGCCTCCTGAGCCCGAGCGGACACGCGTGGGCCCTCTCCGAGGGCTGGCAGGGCCGGAGTCTGGGCCCTCCTGCGTTCCTGGGCGCCTCCGAGGTTCCCCCCACCTCCCTTGGGCCGGGCCGGGACGAGGCGCAGCCCCAGGAACCCTGTGCCACCTGGCTGGCCCGTGGAGGCCCCGCCCACGGGCAGGGCAGCAAGCTCCAGAGCCCCACGGCCGATGCGCCCGACCCTGCAGCCTGCTGGCCGGCTGGAGCCACAGAGACGGCAGGTCTCCCCCGGCCAAGCCAAGAGTTGGCAGCGCGCTCCCCAAAAGCCTCCGCTGGCAGTTCCCGGGAGGATGCAACTGGCTGCCCCTGGCTGGCTCCCTCCCGCTGGTCGGGCAATGCAAAGCCAGACCCACTTCTGCCCCCTGGGGTCCTGGCCTCCAGGGCGCGCTTAGAAGCGGTGCGGGCGGGCCCCTTCGGCTCCCGTCTGCCCTTCGCCCGCCCGCCCGCCCGACCGCCCGCCCGCGGAGCCTGCTGCAGCCAGCCCTGGCTCTAGGAGGCTGGCCAGCCGGCACTGCCAACTGGCCCCAGGTGCTAGCTAGAGGCAGCGGCAGGCCTCGGCAGCACACCTGCGGGCGCCCCCAGGCCGCACAAGCATTCTCGGAGGGAAGAGGAGCCCCAGGCCTCATCTCCCTCTGGCTGGCGGGCTCGCCGGCTCGCGCGTGCGCAGTCCAGGACTCCTCACAGGGAAGGCTTGTCTAGGGAGGGGCCGTTCCCGGGGTGGGGGGCGGCTGCTGCTGGGACACACCTACTCCTGACGCCCACTGGGTGGTCCACGCGAGATGAGCTCGGTGCTGGGGTACGGGCTGTCCCACCGTGGCCTCCTGAGCCCGAGCGGACACGCGTGGGCCCTCTCCGAGGGCCAGCAGGGCCGGAGTCTGGGCCCTCCTGCGTTCCTGGGCGCCTCCGAGGTTCCCCCCACCTCCCTTGGATCCCCGGGTCATACAAACATTCTCTGAGGACAGTTCGAGCCCACGGCAGCGTCCTCCTCTGGCTCTCTGGCTCTCTGGCTCCCTGGCTCATGCATGTGCAGACCAGGACTCCCTGTGCTAAGAGCTGGTAGGGCGGGGCTGTTCCTAGGGGCTCCTGCTGGGACACACCTACTCCTGACGCGCACTGGGTGGTCCACGCGAGATGAGCTCGGTGCTGGGGTACTGGCTGTCCCACCGTGGCCTCCTGAGCCCGAGCGGACACGCATGGGCCCTCTCCGAGGGCTGGCAGGGCCGGAGTCTGGGCCCTCCTGCGTTCCTGGGCGCCTCCGAGGTTCCCCCCACCTCCCTTGGGCCGGGCCGGGACGAGGCGCAGCCCCAGGAACCCTGTGCCACCTGGCTGGCCCGTGGAGGCCCCGCCCACGGGCAGGGCAGCAAGCTCCAGAGCCCCACGGCCGATGCGCCCGACCCTGCAGCCTGCTGGCCGGCTGGAGCCACAGAGACGGCAGGTCTCCCCCGGCCAAGCCAAGAGTTGGCAGCGCGCTCCCCAAAAGCCTCCGCTGGCAGTTCCCGGGAGGATGCAACTGGCTGCCCCTGGCTGGCTCCCTCCCGCTGGTCGGGCAATGCAAAGCCAGACCCACTTCTGCCCCCTGGGGTCCTGGCCTCCAGGGCGCGCTTAGAAGCGGTGCGGGCGGGCCCCTTCGGCACCCGTCTGCCCTTCGCCCGCCCGCCCGCCCGCCCGACCGCCCGCCCGCGGAGCCTGCTGCAGCCAGCCCTGGCTCTAGGAGGCTGGCCAGCCGGCACTGCCAACTGGCCCCAGGTGCTAGCTAGAGGCAGCGGCAGGCCTCGGCAGCACACCTGCGGGCGCCCCCAGGCCGCACAAGCATTCTCGGAGGGAAGAGGAGCCCCAGGCCTCATCTCCCTCTGGCTGGCGGGCTCGCCGGCTCGCGCGTGCGCAGTCCAGGACTCCTCACAGGGAAGGCTTGTCTAGGGAGGGGCCGTTCCCGGGGTGGGGGGCGGCTGCTGCTGGGACACACCTACTCCTGACGCCCACTGGCTGGTCCACGCGAGATGAGCTCGGTGCTGGGGTACGGGCTGTCCCACCGTGGCCTCCTGAGCCCGAGCGGACACGCGTGGGCCCTCTCCGAGGGCCGGCAGGGCCGGAGTCTGGGCCCTCCTGCGTTCCTGGGCGCCTCCGAGGTTCCCCCCACCTCCCTTGGATCCCCGGGTCATACAAACATTCTCTGAGGACAGTTCGAGCCCAGGGCAGCGTCCTCCTCTGGCTCTCTGGCTCTCTGGCTCCCTGGCTCATGCATGTGCAGACCAGGACTCCCTGTGCTAAGAGCTGGTAGGGCGGGGCTGTTCCTAGGGGCTCCTGCTGGGACACACCTACTCCTGACGCGCACTGGGTGGTCCACGCGAGATGAGCTCGGTGCTGGGGTACTGGCTGTCCCACCGTGGCCTCCTGAGCCCGAGCGGACACGCGTGGGCCCTCTCCGAGGGCTGGCAGGGCCGGAGTCTGGGCCCTCCTGCGTTCCTGGGCGCCTCCGAGGTTCCCCCCACCTCCCTTGGGCCGGGCCGGGACGAGGCGCAGCCCCAGGAACCCTGTGCCACCTGGCTGGCCCGTGGAGGCCCCGCCCACGGGCAGGGCAGCAAGCTCCAGAGCCCCACGGCCGATGCGCCCGACCCTGCAGCCTGCTGGCCGGCTGGAGCCACAGAGACGGCAGGTCTCCCCCGGCCAAGCCAAGAGTTGGCAGCGCGCTCCCCAAAAGCCTCCGCTGGCAGTTCCCGGGAGGATGCAACTGGCTGCCCCTGGCTGGCTCCCTCCCGCTGGTCGGGCAATGCAAAGCCAGACCCACTTCTGCCCCCTGGGGTCCTGGCCTCCAGGGCGCGCTTAGAAGCGGTGCGGGCGGGCCCCTTCGGCTCCCGTCTGCCCTTCGCCCGCCCGCCCGCCCGCCCGACCGCCCGCCCGCGGAGCCTGCTGCAGCCAGCCCTGGCTCTAGGAGGCTGGCCAGCCGGCACTGCCAACTGGCCCCAGGTGCTAGCTAGAGGCAGCGGCAGGCCTCGGCAGCACACCTGCGGGCGCCCCCAGGCCGCACAAGCATTCTCGGAGGGAAGAGGAGCCCCAGGCCTCATCTCCCTCTGGCTGGCGGGCTCGCCGGCTCGCGCGTGCGCAGTCCAGGACTCCTCACAGGGAAGGCTTGTCTAGGGAGGGGCCGTTCCCGGGGTGGGGGGCGGCTGCTGCTGGGACACACCTACTCCTGACGCCCACTGGGTGGTCCACGCGAGATGAGCTCGGTGCTGGGGTACGGGCTGTCCCACCGTGGCCTCCTGAGCCCGAGCGGACACGCGTGGGCCCTCTCCGAGGGCCAGCAGGGCCGGAGTCTGGGCCCTCCTGCGTTCCTGGGCGCCTCCGAGGTTCCCCCCACCTCCCTTGGATCCCCGGGTCATACAAACATTCTCTGAGGACAGTTCGAGCCCACGGCAGCGTCCTCCTCTGGCTCTCTGGCTCTCTGGCTCCCTGGCTCATGCATGTGCAGACCAGGACTCCCTGTGCTAAGAGCTGGTAGGGCGGGGCTGTTCCTAGGGGCTCCTGCTGGGACACACCTACTCCTGACGCGCACTGGGTGGTCCACGCGAGATGAGCTCGGTGCTGGGGTACTGGCTGTCCCACCGTGGCCTCCTGAGCCCGAGCGGACACGCGTGGGCCCTCTCCGAGGGCTGGCAGGGCCGGAGTCTGGGCCCTCCTGCGTTCCTGGGCGCCTCCGAGGTTCCCCCCACCTCCCTTGGGCCGGGCCGGGACGAGGCGCAGCCCCAGGAACCCTGTGCCACCTGGCTGGCCCGTGGAGGCCCCGCCCACGGGCAGGGCAGCAAGCTCCAGAGCCCCACGGCCGATGCGCCCGACCCTGCAGCCTGCTGGCCGGCTGGAGCCACAGAGACGGCAGGTCTCCCCCGGCCAAGCCAAGAGTTGGCAGCGCGCTCCCCAAAAGCCTCCGCTGGCAGTTCCCGGGAGGATGCAACTGGCTGCCCCTGGCTGGCTCCCTCCCGCTGGTCGGGCAATGCAAAGCCAGACCCACTTCTGCCCCCTGGGGTCCTGGCCTCCAGGGCGCGCTTAGAAGCGGTGCGGGCGGGCCCCTTCGGCACCCGTCTGCCCTTCGCCCGCCCGCCCGCCCGACCGCCCGCCCGCGGAGCCTGCTGCAGCCAGCCCTGGCTCTAGGAGGCTGGCCAGCCGGCACTGCCAACTGGCCCCAGGTGCTAGCTAGAGGCAGCGGCAGGCCTCGGCAGCACACCTGCGGGCGCCCCCAGGCCGCACAAGCATTCTCGGAGGGAAGAGGAGCCCCAGGCCTCATCTCCCTCTGGCTGGCGGGCTCGCCGGCTCGCGCGTGCGCAGTCCAGGACTCCTCACAGGGAAGGCTTGTCTAGGGAGGGGCCGTTCCCGGGGTGGGGGGCGGCTGCTGCTGGGACACACCTACTCCTGACGCCCACTGGCTGGTCCACGCGAGATGAGCTCGGTGCTGGGGTACGGGCTGTCCCACCGTGGCCTCCTGAGCCCGAGCGGACACGCGTGGGCCCTCTCCGAGGGCCGGCAGGGCCGGAGTCTGGGCCCTCCTGCGTTCCTGGGCGCCTCCGAGGTTCCCCCCACCTCCCTTGGATCCCCGGGTCATACAAACATTCTCTGAGGACAGTTCGAGCCCACGGCAGCGTCCTCCTCTGGCTCTCTGGCTCTCTGGCTCCCTGGCTCATGCATGTGCAGACCAGGACTCCCTGTGCTAAGAGCTGGTAGGGCGGGGCTGTTCCTAGGGGCTCCTGCTGGGACACACCTACTCCTGACGCGCACTGGGTGGTCCACGCGAGATGAGCTCGGTGCTGGGGTACTGGCTGTCCCACCGTGGCCTCCTGAGCCCGAGCGGACACGCGTGGGCCCTCTCCGAGGGCTGGCAGGGCCGGAGTCTGGGCCCTCCTGCGTTCCTGGGCGCCTCCGAGGTTCCCCCCACCTCCCTTGGGCCGGGCCGGGACGAGGCGCAGCCCCAGGAACCCTGTGCCACCTGGCTGGCCCGTGGAGGCCCCGCCCACGGGCAGGGCAGCAAGCTCCAGAGCCCCACGGCCGATGCGCCCGACCCTGCAGCCTGCTGGCCGGCTGGAGCCACAGAGACGGCAGGTCTCCCCCGGCCAAGCCAAGAGTTGGCAGCGCGCTCCCCAAAAGCCTCCGCTGGCAGTTCCCGGGAGGATGCAACTGGCTGCCCCTGGCTGGCTCCCTCCCGCTGGTCGGGCAATGCAAAGCCAGACCCACTTCTGCCCCCTGGGGTCCTGGCCTCCAGGGCGCGCTTAGAAGCGGTGCGGGCGGGCCCCTTCGGCTCCCGTCTGCCCTTCGCCCGCCCGCCCGCCCGACCGCCCGCCCGCGGAGCCTGCTGCAGCCAGCCCTGGCTCTAGGAGGCTGGCCAGCCGGCACTGCCAACTGGCCCCAGGTGCTAGCTAGAGGCAGCGGCAGGCCTCGGCAGCACACCTGCGGGCGCCCCCAGGCCGCACAAGCATTCTCGGAGGGAAGAGGAGCCCCAGGCCTCATCTCCCTCTGGCTGGCGGGCTCGCCGGCTCGCGCGTGCGCAGTCCAGGACTCCTCACAGGGAAGGCTTGTCTAGGGAGGGGCCGTTCCCGGGGTGGGGGGCGGCTGCTGCTGGGACACACCTACTCCTGACGCCCACTGGGTGGTCCACGCGAGATGAGCTCGGTGCTGGGGTACGGGCTGTCCCACCGTGGCCTCCTGAGCCCGAGCGGACACGCGTGGGCCCTCTCCGAGGGCCAGCAGGGCCGGAGTCTGGGCCCTCCTGCGTTCCTGGGCGCCTCCGAGGTTCCCCCCACCTCCCTTGGATCCCCGGGTCATACAAACATTCTCTGAGGACAGTTCGAGCCCACGGCAGCGTCCTCCTCTGGCTCTCTGGCTCTCTGGCTCCCTGGCTCATGCATGTGCAGACCAGGACTCCCTGTGCTAAGAGCTGGTAGGGCGGGGCTGTTCCTAGGGGCTCCTGCTGGGACACACCTACTCCTGACGCGCACTGGGTGGTCCACGCGAGATGAGCTCGGTGCTGGGGTACTGGCTGTCCCACCGTGGCCTCCTGAGCCCGAGCGGACACGCATGGGCCCTCTCCGAGGGCTGGCAGGGCCGGAGTCTGGGCCCTCCTGCGTTCCTGGGCGCCTCCGAGGTTCCCCCCACCTCCCTTGGGCCGGGCCGGGACGAGGCGCAGCCCCAGGAACCCTGTGCCACCTGGCTGGCCCGTGGAGGCCCCGCCCACGGGCAGGGCAGCAAGCTCCAGAGCCCCACGGCCGATGCGCCCGACCCTGCAGCCTGCTGGCCGGCTGGAGCCACAGAGACGGCAGGTCTCCCCCGGCCAAGCCAAGAGTTGGCAGCGCGCTCCCCAAAAGCCTCCGCTGGCAGTTCCCGGGAGGATGCAACTGGCTGCCCCTGGCTGGCTCCCTCCCGCTGGTCGGGCAATGCAAAGCCAGACCCACTTCTGCCCCCTGGGGTCCTGGCCTCCAGGGCGCGCTTAGAAGCGGTGCGGGCGGGCCCCTTCGGCACCCGTCTGCCCTTCGCCCGCCCGCCCGCCCGCCCGACCGCCCGCCCGCGGAGCCTGCTGCAGCCAGCCCTGGCTCTAGGAGGCTGGCCAGCCGGCACTGCCAACTGGCCCCAGGTGCTAGCTAGAGGCAGCGGCAGGCCTCGGCAGCACACCTGCGGGCGCCCCCAGGCCGCACAAGCATTCTCGGAGGGAAGAGGAGCCCCAGGCCTCATCTCCCTCTGGCTGGCGGGCTCGCCGGCTCGCGCGTGCGCAGTCCAGGACTCCTCACAGGGAAGGCTTGTCTAGGGAGGGGCCGTTCCCGGGGTGGGGGGCGGCTGCTGCTGGGACACACCTACTCCTGACGCCCACTGGCTGGTCCACGCGAGATGAGCTCGGTGCTGGGGTACGGGCTGTCCCACCGTGGCCTCCTGAGCCCGAGCGGACACGCGTGGGCCCTCTCCGAGGGCCGGCAGGGCCGGAGTCTGGGCCCTCCTGCGTTCCTGGGCGCCTCCGAGGTTCCCCCCACCTCCCTTGGATCCCCGGGTCATACAAACATTCTCTGAGGACAGTTCGAGCCCACGGCAGCGTCCTCCTCTGGCTCTCTGGCTCTCTGGCTCCCTGGCTCATGCATGTGCAGACCAGGACTCCCTGTGCTAAGAGCTGGTAGGGCGGGGCTGTTCCTAGGGGCTCCTGCTGGGACACACCTACTCCTGACGCGCACTGGGTGGTCCACGCGAGATGAGCTCGGTGCTGGGGTACTGGCTGTCCCACCGTGGCCTCCTGAGCCCGAGCGGACACGCGTGGGCCCTCTCCGAGGGCTGGCAGGGCCGGAGTCTGGGCCCTCCTGCGTTCCTGGGCGCCTCCGAGGTTCCCCCCACCTCCCTTGGGCCGGGCCGGGACGAGGCGCAGCCCCAGGAACCCTGTGCCACCTGGCTGGCCCGTGGAGGCCCCGCCCACGGGCAGGGCAGCAAGCTCCAGAGCCCCACGGCCGATGCGCCCGACCCTGCAGCCTGCTGGCCGGCTGGAGCCACAGAGACGGCAGGTCTCCCCCGGCCAAGCCAAGAGTTGGCAGCGCGCTCCCCAAAAGCCTCCGCTGGCAGTTCCCGGGAGGATGCAACTGGCTGCCCCTGGCTGGCTCCCTCCCGCTGGTCGGGCAATGCAAAGCCAGACCCACTTCTGCCCCCTGGGGTCCTGGCCTCCAGGGCGCGCTTAGAAGCGGTGCGGGCGGGCCCCTTCGGCTCCCGTCTGCCCTTCGCCCGCCCGCCCGCCCGCCCGACCGCCCGCCCGCGGAGCCTGCTGCAGCCAGCCCTGGCTCTAGGAGGCTGGCCAGCCGGCACTGCCAACTGGCCCCAGGTGCTAGCTAGAGGCAGCGGCAGGCCTCGGCAGCACACCTGCGGGCGCCCCCAGGCCGCACAAGCATTCTCGGAGGGAAGAGGAGCCCCAGGCCTCATCTCCCTCTGGCTGGCGGGCTCGCCGGCTCGCGCGTGCGCAGTCCAGGACTCCTCACAGGGAAGGCTTGTCTAGGGAGGGGCCGTTCCCGGGGTGGGGGGCGGCTGCTGCTGGGACACACCTACTCCTGACGCCCACTGGGTGGTCCACGCGAGATGAGCTCGGTGCTGGGGTACGGGCTGTCCCACCGTGGCCTCCTGAGCCCGAGCGGACACGCGTGGGCCCTCTCCGAGGGCCAGCAGGGCCGGAGTCTGGGCCCTCCTGCGTTCCTGGGCGCCTCCGAGGTTCCCCCCACCTCCCTTGGATCCCCGGGTCATACAAACATTCTCTGAGGACAGTTCGAGCCCACGGCAGCGTCCTCCTCTGGCTCTCTGGCTCTCTGGCTCCCTGGCTCATGCATGTGCAGACCAGGACTCCCTGTGCTAAGAGCTGGTAGGGCGGGGCTGTTCCTAGGGGCTCCTGCTGGGACACACCTACTCCTGACGCGCACTGGGTGGTCCACGCGAGATGAGCTCGGTGCTGGGGTACTGGCTGTCCCACCGTGGCCTCCTGAGCCCGAGCGGACACGCGTGGGCCCTCTCCGAGGGCTGGCAGGGCCGGAGTCTGGGCCCTCCTGCGTTCCTGGGCGCCTCCGAGGTTCCCCCCACCTCCCTTGGGCCGGGCCGGGACGAGGCGCAGCCCCAGGAACCCTGTGCCACCTGGCTGGCCCGTGGAGGCCCCGCCCACGGGCAGGGCAGCAAGCTCCAGAGCCCCACGGCCGATGCGCCCGACCCTGCAGCCTGCTGGCCGGCTGGAGCCACAGAGACGGCAGGTCTCCCCCGGCCAAGCCAAGAGTTGGCAGCGCGCTCCCCAAAAGCCTCCGCTGGCAGTTCCCGGGAGGATGCAACTGGCTGCCCCTGGCTGGCTCCCTCCCGCTGGTCGGGCAATGCAAAGCCAGACCCACTTCTGCCCCCTGGGGTCCTGGCCTCCAGGGCGCGCTTAGAAGCGGTGCGGGCGGGCCCCTTCGGCACCCGTCTGCCCTTCGCCCGCCCGCCCGCCCGCCCGACCGCCCGCCCGCGGAGCCTGCTGCAGCCAGCCCTGGCTCTAGGAGGCTGGCCAGCCGGCACTGCCAACTGGCCCCAGGTGCTAGCTAGAGGCAGCGGCAGGCCTCGGCAGCACACCTGCGGGCGCCCCCAGGCCGCACAAGCATTCTCGGAGGGAAGAGGAGCCCCAGGCCTCATCTCCCTCTGGCTGGCGGGCTCGCCGGCTCGCGCGTGCGCAGTCCAGGACTCCTCACAGGGAAGGCTTGTCTAGGGAGGGGCCGTTCCCGGGGTGGGGGGCGGCTGCTGCTGGGACACACCTACTCCTGACGCCCACTGGCTGGTCCACGCGAGATGAGCTCGGTGCTGGGGTACGGGCTGTCCCACCGTGGCCTCCTGAGCCCGAGCGGACACGCGTGGGCCCTCTCCGAGGGCCAGCAGGGCCGGAGTCTGGGCCCTCCTGCGTTCCTGGGCGCCTCCGAGGTTCCCCCCACCTCCCTTGGATCCCCGGGTCATACAAACATTCTCTGAGGACAGTTCGAGCCCACGGCAGCGTCCTCCTCTGGCTCTCTGGCTCTCTGGCTCCCTGGCTCATGCATGTGCAGACCAGGACTCCCTGTGCTAAGAGCTGGTAGGGCGGGGCTGTTCCTAGGGGCTCCTGCTGGGACACACCTACTCCTGACGCGCACTGGGTGGTCCACGCGAGATGAGCTCGGTGCTGGGGTACTGGCTGTCCCACCGTGGCCTCCTGAGCCCGAGCGGACACGCGTGGGCCCTCTCCGAGGGCTGGCAGGGCCGGAGTCTGGGCCCTCCTGCGTTCCTGGGCGCCTCCGAGGTTCCCCCCACCTCCCTTGGGCCGGGCCGGGACGAGGCGCAGCCCCAGGAACCCTGTGCCACCTGGCTGGCCCGTGGAGGCCCCGCCCACGGGCAGGGCAGCAAGCTCCAGAGCCCCACGGCCGATGCGCCCGACCCTGCAGCCTGCTGGCCGGCTGGAGCCACAGAGACGGCAGGTCTCCCCCGGCCAAGCCAAGAGTTGGCAGCGCGCTCCCCAAAAGCCTCCGCTGGCAGTTCCCGGGAGGATGCAACTGGCTGCCCCTGGCTGGCTCCCTCCCGCTGGTCGGGCAATGCAAAGCCAGACCCACTTCTGCCCCCTGGGGTCCTGGCCTCCAGGGCGCGCTTAGAAGCGGTGCGGGCGGGCCCCTTCGGCACCCGTCTGCCCTTCGCCCGCCCGCCCGCCCGACCGCCCGCCCGCGGAGCCTGCTGCAGCCAGCCCTGGCTCTAGGAGGCTGGCCAGCCGGCACTGCCAACTGGCCCCAGGTGCTAGCTAGAGGCAGCGGCAGGCCTCGGCAGCACACCTGCGGGCGCCCCCAGGCCGCACAAGCATTCTCGGAGGGAAGAGGAGCCCCAGGCCTCATCTCCCTCTGGCTGGCGGGCTCGCCGGCTCGCGCGTGCGCAGTCCAGGACTCCTCACAGGGAAGGCTTGTCTAGGGAGGGGCCGTTCCCGGGGTGGGGGGCGGCTGCTGCTGGGACACACCTACTCCTGACGCGCACTGGGTGGTCCACGCGAGATGAGCTCGGTGCTGGGGTACGGGCTGTCCCACCGTGGCCTCCTGAGCCCGAGCGGACACGCGTGGGCCCTCTCCGAGGGCCAGCAGGGCCGGAGTCTGGGCCCTCCTGCGTTCCTGGGCGCCTCCGAGGTTCCCCCCACCTCCCTTGGATCCCCGGGTCATACAAACATTCTCTGAGGACAGTTCGAGCCCACGGCAGCGTCCTCCTCTGGCTCTCTGGCTCTCTGGCTCCCTGGCTCATGCATGTGCAGACCAGGACTCCCTGTGCTAAGAGCTGGTAGGGCGGGGCTGTTCCTAGGGGCTCCTGCTGGGACACACCTACTCCTGACGCGCACTGGGTGGTCCACGCGAGATGAGCTCGGTGCTGGGGTACTGGCTGTCCCACCGTGGCCTCCTGAGCCCGAGCGGACACGCGTGGGCCCTCTCCGAGGGCTGGCAGGGCCGGAGTCTGGGCCCTCCTGCGTTCCTGGGCGCCTCCGAGGTTCCCCCCACCTCCCTTGGGCCGGGCCGGGACGAGGCGCAGCCCCAGGAACCCTGTGCCACCTGGCTGGCCCGTGGAGGCCCCGCCCACGGGCAGGGCAGCAAGCTCCAGAGCCCCACGGCCGATGCGCCCGACCCTGCAGCCTGCTGGCCGGCTGGAGCCACAGAGACGGCAGGTCTCCCCCGGCCAAGCCAAGAGTTGGCAGCGCGCTCCCCAAAAGCCTCCGCTGGCAGTTCCCGGGAGGATGCAACTGGCTGCCCCTGGCTGGCTCCCTCCCGCTGGTCGGGCAATGCAAAGCCAGACCCACTTCTGCCCCCTGGGGTCCTGGCCTCCAGGGCGCGCTTAGAAGCGGTGCGGGCGGGCCCCTTCGGCACCCGTCTGCCCTTCGCCCGCCCGCCCGCCCGCCCGACCGCCCGCCCGCGGAGCCTGCTGCAGCCAGCCCTGGCTCTAGGAGGCTGGCCAGCCGGCACTGCCAACTGGCCCCAGGTGCTAGCTAGAGGCAGCGGCAGGCCTCGGCAGCACACCTGCGGGCGCCCCCAGGCCGCACAAGCATTCTCGGAGGGAAGAGGAGCCCCAGGCCTCATCTCCCTCTGGCTGGCGGGCTCGCCGGCTCGCGCGTGCGCAGTCCAGGACTCCTCACAGGGAAGGCTTGTCTAGGGAGGGGCCGTTCCCGGGGTGGGGGGCGGCTGCTGCTGGGACACACCTACTCCTGACGCCCACTGGCTGGTCCACGCGAGATGAGCTCGGTGCTGGGGTACGGGCTGTCCCACCGTGGCCTCCTGAGCCCGAGCGGACACGCGTGGGCCCTCTCCGAGGGCCGGCAGGGCCGGAGTCTGGGCCCTCCTGCGTTCCTGGGCGCCTCCGAGGTTCCCCCCACCTCCCTTGGATCCCCGGGTCATACAAACATTCTCTGAGGACAGTTCGAGCCCACGGCAGCGTCCTCCTCTGGCTCTCTGGCTCTCTGGCTCCCTGGCTCATGCATGTGCAGACCAGGACTCCCTGTGCTAAGAGCTGGTAGGGCGGGGCTGTTCCTAGGGGCTCCTGCTGGGACACACCTACTCCTGACGCGCACTGGGTGGTCCACGCGAGATGAGCTCGGTGCTGGGGTACTGGCTGTCCCACCGTGGCCTCCTGAGCCCGAGCGGACACGCGTGGGCCCTCTCCGAGGGCTGGCAGGGCCGGAGTCTGGGCCCTCCTGCGTTCCTGGGCGCCTCCGAGGTTCCCCCCACCTCCCTTGGGCCGGGCCGGGACGAGGCGCAGCCCCAGGAACCCTGTGCCACCTGGCTGGCCCGTGGAGGCCCCGCCCACGGGCAGGGCAGCAAGCTCCAGAGCCCCACGGCCGATGCGCCCGACCCTGCAGCCTGCTGGCCGGCTGGAGCCACAGAGACGGCAGGTCTCCCCCGGCCAAGCCAAGAGTTGGCAGCGCGCTCCCCAAAAGCCTCCGCTGGCAGTTCCCGGGAGGATGCAACTGGCTGCCCCTGGCTGGCTCCCTCCCGCTGGTCGGGCAATGCAAAGCCAGACCCACTTCTGCCCCCTGGGGTCCTGGCCTCCAGGGCGCGCTTAGAAGCGGTGCGGGCGGGCCCCTTCGGCTCCCGTCTGCCCTTCGCCCGCCCGCCCGCCCGACCGCCCGCCCGCGGAGCCTGCTGCAGCCAGCCCTGGCTCTAGGAGGCTGGCCAGCCGGCACTGCCAACTGGCCCCAGGTGCTAGCTAGAGGCAGCGGCAGGCCTCGGCAGCACACCTGCGGGCGCCCCCAGGCCGCACAAGCATTCTCGGAGGGAAGAGGAGCCCCAGGCCTCATCTCCCTCTGGCTGGCGGGCTCGCCGGCTCG
This sequence comes from Oryctolagus cuniculus, assembly GCF_964237555.1. NCBI lineage: Eukaryota > Metazoa > Chordata > Mammalia > Lagomorpha > Leporidae > Oryctolagus > Oryctolagus cuniculus. The sequence continues at coordinate 14,307 of NW_027208326.1, forward strand.
CGCGTGCGCAGTCCAGGACTCCTCACAGGGAAGGCTTGTCTAGGGAGGGGCCGTTCCCGGGGTGGGGGGCGGCTGCTGCTGGGACACACCTACTCCTGACGCCCACTGGCTGGTCCACGCGAGATGAGCTCGGTGCTGGGGTACGGGCTGTCCCACCGTGGCCTCCTGAGCCCGAGCGGACACGCGTGGGCCCTCTCCGAGGGCCAGCAGGGCCGGAGTCTGGGCCCTCCTGCGTTCCTGGGCGCCTCCGAGGTTCCCCCCACCTCCCTTGGATCCCCGGGTCATACAAACATTCTCTGAGGACAGTTCGAGCCCACGGCAGCGTCCTCCTCTGGCTCTCTGGCTCTCTGGCTCCCTGGCTCATGCATGTGCAGACCAGGACTCCCTGTGCTAAGAGCTGGTAGGGCGGGGCTGTTCCTAGGGGCTCCTGCTGGGACACACCTACTCCTGACGCGCACTGGGTGGTCCACGCGAGATGAGCTCGGTGCTGGGGTACTGGCTGTCCCACCGTGGCCTCCTGAGCCCGAGCGGACACGCGTGGGCCCTCTCCGAGGGCTGGCAGGGCCGGAGTCTGGGCCCTCCTGCGTTCCTGGGCGCCTCCGAGGTTCCCCCCACCTCCCTTGGGCCGGGCCGGGACGAGGCGCAGCCCCAGGAACCCTGTGCCACCTGGCTGGCCCGTGGAGGCCCCGCCCACGGGCAGGGCAGCAAGCTCCAGAGCCCCACGGCCGATGCGCCCGACCCTGCAGCCTGCTGGCCGGCTGGAGCCACAGAGACGGCAGGTCTCCCCCGGCCAAGCCAAGAGTTGGCAGCGCGCTCCCCAAAAGCCTCCGCTGGCAGTTCCCGGGAGGATGCAACTGGCTGCCCCTGGCTGGCTCCCTCCCGCTGGTCGGGCAATGCAAAGCCAGACCCACTTCTGCCCCCTGGGGTCCTGGCCTCCAGGGCGCGCTTAGAAGCGGTGCGGGCGGGCCCCTTCGGCACCCGTCTGCCCTTCGCCCGCCCGCCCGCCCGACCGCCCGCCCGCGGAGCCTGCTGCAGCCAGCCCTGGCTCTAGGAGGCTGGCCAGCCGGCACTGCCAACTGGCCCCAGGTGCTAGCTAGAGGCAGCGGCAGGCCTCGGCAGCACACCTGCGGGCGCCCCCAGGCCGCACAAGCATTCTCGGAGGGAAGAGGAGCCCCAGGCCTCATCTCCCTCTGGCTGGCGGGCTCGCCGGCTCGCGCGTGCGCAGTCCAGGACTCCTCACAGGGAAGGCTTGTCTAGGGAGGGGCCGTTCCCGGGGTGGGGGGCGGCTGCTGCTGGGACACACCTACTCCTGACGCCCACTGGCTGGTCCACGCGAGATGAGCTCGGTGCTGGGGTACGGGCTGTCCCACCGTGGCCTCCTGAGCCCGAGCGGACACGCGTGGGCCCTCTCCGAGGGCCGGCAGGGCCGGAGTCTGGGCCCTCCTGCGTTCCTGGGCGCCTCCGAGGTTCCCCCCACCTCCCTTGGATCCCCGGGTCATACAAACATTCTCTGAGGACAGTTCGAGCCCAGGGCAGCGTCCTCCTCTGGCTCTCTGGCTCTCTGGCTCCCTGGCTCATGCATGTGCAGACCAGGACTCCCTGTGCTAAGAGCTGGTAGGGCGGGGCTGTTCCTAGGGGCTCCTGCTGGGACACACCTACTCCTGACGCGCACTGGGTGGTCCACGCGAGATGAGCTCGGTGCTGGGGTACTGGCTGTCCCACCGTGGCCTCCTGAGCCCGAGCGGACACGCGTGGGCCCTCTCCGAGGGCTGGCAGGGCCGGAGTCTGGGCCCTCCTGCGTTCCTGGGCGCCTCCGAGGTTCCCCCCACCTCCCTTGGGCCGGGCCGGGACGAGGCGCAGCCCCAGGAACCCTGTGCCACCTGGCTGGCCCGTGGAGGCCCCGCCCACGGGCAGGGCAGCAAGCTCCAGAGCCCCACGGCCGATGCGCCCGACCCTGCAGCCTGCTGGCCGGCTGGAGCCACAGAGACGGCAGGTCTCCCCCGGCCAAGCCAAGAGTTGGCAGCGCGCTCCCCAAAAGCCTCCGCTGGCAGTTCCCGGGAGGATGCAACTGGCTGCCCCTGGCTGGCTCCCTCCCGCTGGTCGGGCAATGCAAAGCCAGACCCACTTCTGCCCCCTGGGGTCCTGGCCTCCAGGGCGCGCTTAGAAGCGGTGCGGGCGGGCCCCTTCGGCACCCGTCTGCCCTTCGCCCGCCCGCCCGCGGAGCCTGCTGCAGCCAGCCCTGGCTCTAGGAGGCTGGCCAGCCGGCACTGCCAACTGGCCCCAGGTGCTAGCTAGAGGCAGCGGCAGGCCTCGGCAGCACACCTGCGGGCGCCCCCAGGCCGCACAAGCATTCTCGGAGGGAAGAGGAGCCCCAGGCCTCATCTCCCTCTGGCTGGCGGGCTCGCCGGCTCGCGCGTGCGCAGTCCAGGACTCCTCACAGGGAAGGCTTGTCTAGGGAGGGGCCGTTCCCGGGGTGGGGGGCGGCTGCTGCTGGGACACACCTACTCCTGACGCCCACTGGCTGGTCCACGCGAGATGAGCTCGGTGCTGGGGTACGGGCTGTCCCACCGTGGCCTCCTGAGCCCGAGCGGACACGCGTGGGCCCTCTCCGAGGGCCGGCAGGGCCGGAGTCTGGGCCCTCCTGCGTTCCTGGGCGCCTCCGAGGTTCCCCCCACCTCCCTTGGATCCCCGGGTCATACAAACATTCTCTGAGGACAGTTCGAGCCCAGGGCAGCGTCCTCCTCTGGCTCTCTGGCTCTCTGGCTCCCTGGCTCATGCATGTGCAGACCAGGACTCCCTGTGCTAAGAGCTGGTAGGGCGGGGCTGTTCCTAGGGGCTCCTGCTGGGACACACCTACTCCTGACGCGCACTGGGTGGTCCACGCGAGATGAGCTCGGTGCTGGGGTACTGGCTGTCCCACCGTGGCCTCCTGAGCCCGAGCGGACACGCGTGGGCCCTCTCCGAGGGCTGGCAGGGCCGGAGTCTGGGCCCTCCTGCGTTCCTGGGCGCCTCCGAGGTTCCCCCCACCTCCCTTGGGCCGGGCCGGGACGAGGCGCAGCCCCAGGAACCCTGTGCCACCTGGCTGGCCCGTGGAGGCCCCGCCCACGGGCAGGGCAGCAAGCTCCAGAGCCCCACGGCCGATGCGCCCGACCCTGCAGCCTGCTGGCCGGCTGGAGCCACAGAGACGGCAGGTCTCCCCCGGCCAAGCCAAGAGTTGGCAGCGCGCTCCCCAAAAGCCTCCGCTGGCAGTTCCCGGGAGGATGCAACTGGCTGCCCCTGGCTGGCTCCCTCCCGCTGGTCGGGCAATGCAAAGCCAGACCCACTTCTGCCCCCTGGGGTCCTGGCCTCCAGGGCGCGCTTAGAAGCGGTGCGGGCGGGCCCCTTCGGCACCCGTCTGCCCTTCGCCCGCCCGCCCGCGGAGCCTGCTGCAGCCAGCCCTGGCTCTAGGAGGCTGGCCAGCCGGCACTGCCAACTGGCCCCAGGTGCTAGCTAGAGGCAGCGGCAGGCCTCGGCAGCACACCTGCGGGCGCCCCCAGGCCGCACAAGCATTCTCGGAGGGAAGAGGAGCCCCAGGCCTCATCTCCCTCTGGCTGGCGGGCTCGCCGGCTCGCGCGTGCGCAGTCCAGGACTCCTCACAGGGAAGGCTTGTCTAGGGAGGGGCCGTTCCCGGGGTGGGGGGCGGCTGCTGCTGGGACACACCTACTCCTGACGCCCACTGGCTGGTCCACGCGAGATGAGCTCGGTGCTGGGGTACGGGCTGTCCCACCGTGGCCTCCTGAGCCCGAGCGGACACGCGTGGGCCCTCTCCGAGGGCCGGCAGGGCCGGAGTCTGGGCCCTCCTGCGTTCCTGGGCGCCTCCGAGGTTCCCCCCACCTCCCTTGGATCCCCGGGT
>NW_027208327.1:0-16599 GCF_964237555.1 Oryctolagus cuniculus
GGTGTTTTTAAAGCTTTTAAAGAGGAGCGGGAGGATGATTGGGGTTAGGAGGATGGTTAGTGTGAGGAGTGTGAGGGAGTTAATGAGTAGGGTCGTATTCACTACTTTTACTTGGAGTTGCACCAAGATGGATGGCTCCTAAGACCAGTGGATTACTGTTATCCTTTAAAAGTAAGGGGGCTGGGGTTTAAAGCCCAGATGCAAGAATTAGCAGTTCTTGCTGGTTTAACCTCCCCTCGGCAGGCAAGAAGATTTGAACTTCTATTTTTAGGATCACAGCCTAATGTTTGGTTTAAACTATGCTTGCATAAGGGGGCTCCAGAGATTAGTTCGGGTTTGAGGATCAAGAGGAACATGGGGATGATGTGGAGTGTTATGAGCAGGTGCTCCCGTGTGGTTGAGTTTTGAATGGACGTGATATGGGAGGGAATTGAGCCTCGTTGGGTGACCAGCAGCATGAATAGGGTGTATGATGCGGTTAGCAGGGTGGCGATTCCTGTCAGGATGATTGTTAGGGCGGATCAGTTAAATAGGGTGATTATAATGGTTAACTCTGCCATAAGGTTTGTTGTTGGGGGAAGGGCCATGTTTGTTAAGTTGGCTAACAGCCATCAGGTGGCTATGAGGGGTAGTAGGGGTTGGAGGCCTCGTGTGAGTAGCAGGATTCGGCTGTGTGTGCGTTCGTAGTTTGTGTTGGCCAGGCAGAACAGCATAGAGGAGGTTAGCCCGTGGGAGATTATTAGGATTATTGCTCCCGAGAATGATCAGTGGGTTTGGATTATTCCTGCGGCAATGACTAACCCCATGTGGCTGACGGACGAGTAGGCGATTAGTGATTTTAGGTCCGTCTGTCGGAGGCAGATTGAGCTGGTTATTAGGGCACCTCATAGGGCTAAGGTTAGGAAGGGGTAGTGGAGGAGGTTGGATAGTGGCCCTATAAGTAGGGTGACTCGTATGATTCCGTAGCCTCCTAGTTTTAATAGAAGGGCGGCGAGGAGTATTGAGCCTGCGATGGGGGCTTCTACGTGGGCCTTTGGTAGTCAAAGGTGTAGGCCGTATAGGGGGGCTTTTACCATGAATGCCATAAGCAGTGCTAGCCCTGATAGAATGCTTGTTCATGAGGTGGATAGGGTTGGGTGGGTTAGTTCTAGGGTTGGTAGGTGCAGGGTGCCGATTTTTACGTATAGGTGCATAATTGTGATTAAAAGGGGTAGTGAGCTCACTAGTGTGTAAAATAGCAGATAGGTGCCGGCACTGAGGCGCTCGGGCTGACTTCCCCACCGTGTGATTAGGATCAGGGTCGGGATGAGTGTGGCCTCGAATGCAATGTAAAATAGTGCTAGTTCTGTGGTGGAGAAGGCTAGGAGGATGAACGGTTGGACTATAATTAGGGTTGAGATGAATGTTCGCTTTCGTGGGAGGGGTTCCTCTTGGAGATGGTTTTGGCTTGCTATAATTATAAGCGGGAGGAGTCAGCAGGATAATACCAGGAGGGGGGAGGAGATCTGGTCGATTCCTGTTCAATCAGATAGGAATTTGTAGGGGTAGTAGGTCGGGATTAGCCACTGGAGGCTGAGGGCGGCGATTAGTAGGCTATATATGGTAGTATTAGTTCATAGGAATTTTGGTGGGGATAGTAAGGCGGTTGGGAGTAGTATAATTGTTGGCAGGATAATTTTTAGCATTGTAGCAAGTTTAAGTTATGTAGGTGGTCGGAGCCGTGGGTGCGTGTGGAGGCTACTAGGATGGCCAGGCCGGTGCCTGCCTCGCATGCTGAGAAGGTGAGCATGATAATTGGTACTGCGGCGAATGAGGGAGTTTGGCTCTCGATAGATCATATTGTCAGGCCCACGAACATTGAGAGTATCATGCTCTCAAGGCATAGTAGGGCGGACACTAGGTGGGTTCGGTGGAAGGCCAGTCCCAGCCCGCTGAGAATGAAGGCTGAGTAGAAGCTCAGGTGTAGGGGTGACATAAGAAAGTTACAGGGTTGGCTGTAGTCTGCTGGGCCGAAACCAGCTGTCTTTGGGCTAGACTAACTTTCTGTTATTCTGCCCACTCTAGGCCCCCCTGAGCTCATTCGTAGGCTAGCCCTAACGTTAGGAGAGACAGGATAGCTGCGGTTCAGGCGAGGGTTGTCAGGGGCGATTGTAGTTGGATTGCCCAGGGTAGGGGGAGTAGGAGGGCGATTTCTAGGTCGAACAGGAGGAATAGGATAGCTACTGAGGAAGAATCGGATTGAGAATGGTAGGCGTGCAGATCCGAGGGGGTCAAATCCGCATTCGTATGGTGAGAGTTTCTCTGAGTCGGGGGTTATTTGGGTAAGTCAGAAGTTTAGTGTAGTTAGAATGGCGCTTAGGGCCAGTGATAGGGAGAACATGAATGTGAGTATGTTCATTGCTCTTCTCTGGGTTTGCACCAGATTTTAGAGATTGGAAGTCAATTGTAATTAGTATACTAGAAGAGCAGGATCCTCATCAGTAGATGGTTATGTAGAGGAATAGTCAGATAACGTCTACGAAGTGTCAGTATCAGGCTGCGGCTTCAAATCCGAAGTGGTGGTCTGATGTGAAGTGGAATTTGATTAGGCGGAGGAGGCAGACGGTTAAGAAGGTGGATCCAATGATTACGTGGAGTCCGTGGAATCCGGTGGCAACAAAGAAAGTGGAGCCGTAGACGCTGTCGGCAATTGAGAATGGGGCTTCGTGGTACTCTATTGCCTGTAGGGCGGTGAAGTAGAACCCTAGGAGGATTGTCAGTGTTAGGGCGTGGATGGCGTGTTTTCGGTTTCCCTCTGTGATGCTGTGGTGAGCTCATGTGACAGTTACGCCCGAAGCCAGGAGGATAGCTGTGTTTAGTAGCGGGACTTCTATGGGGTTGAGCGGTTTGATGCCCGCTGGGGGTCATTGGCCGCCTAGTTCGGGGGTTGGCACCAGGCTTGAGTGGAAAAATGCTCAGAAGAATCCTAGGAAGAAGAAAGCTTCGGATGTGATGAAGAGGATTATGCCGTATCGTAGGCCTTTTTGGACTGTAGGCGTGTGGTGGCCTTGGAAGGTGCTTTCTCGGACAATGTCCCGTCATCATTGGAGTATTACTAGGAGCATTGATAAAAGGCCGGCGGCTAGCAGGATAGACGAGTTGTAGTGAAATCATATAACTAGTCCTGAGGTTGTGAGTAAGGCGGCGGCAGCTCCAAAGATTGGTCAGGGGCTGGGGTCGACTATGTGGTAGGAGTGTGCTTGGTGTGCCATTAGATGTTTTCCTGTAAGTACAGGCTTAAAAGGAGGACGAAAACGTAGGCCTGGATCATGGCCACTGCTACTTCTAGGATGGTGAGGAGTAGTAGGATGACCATTGTTAGGATTGATACCGCGGGGAGGATGGGTATAAGTGCGATGGAGGCTGTGGAGATGAGCTGAATAAGTAGATGGCCTGCTGTGAGGTTTGCTGTGAGGCGGACTCCTAGGGCTAGGGGTCGGATCAGTAGGCTGGTTGTTTCGATCAGGATTAGTGCGGGGATCAGGGGTGTTGGGGTGCCTTCTGGCAGTAGGTGGGCTAAGGAGGCTGATGGTTTGTTTCGCAGGCCTGTTAGTAGGGTGGCAAGTCATAGGGGGAAGGCTAGGGCTATGTTTATGGACAGTTGGGTGGTTGGGGTGAATGTATACGGGAGAAGTCCTAGGAGGTTGATTGTGAGGAGTATGGTTATTAGTGATGTCAGTATTAGGGCCCATTTGTGGCCGTTTTTGTTCAGTGGGATTATTAGTTGTTTTGTGATTAGGTGCAGGAGTCACAGTTGGATGGTAGACAGCCGGTTGTTGATCCATCGGTTGCTTGGGGATGGGAATAATAAGGCCGGGAAGAGCAGGGACAGTAGGATCAGGGGGATGCCAAGCAGGTAGGGGCTTGAGAATTGGTCGAAGAAGCTTAGGTTCATGGTCAGGCTCATGGTGTGGGCTTAGTAGTGAGTGATGGTTTTTTTGATGGGGGGTTTGTTGTGGTGAAAGTTAGTAGTTTTGGTTGGATTAAGAGTGCCAGGGTTAGTCAGGTTATGACTATGATCGAGAATCATGGTGCGGGGTTGAGTTGAGGCATGCCATTAAGGAGGGGGTGATTCCTCTTTAGCTAGCTTAAAAGGCTAGTGCTGTTGCATAGCTTCTTAATGATTAGGATGATGATAGGAGGGATGATCAGGCTTCAAAATATGGGAGTGGGGTAGATTCTACTACAATGGGTATGTAGCTGTGGTTAGCTCCGCAGATTTCTGAGCACTGGCCGTAGAAAATCCCAGGCCGGGTGGTAATGAACGAGGTTTGGTTTAGTCGGCCCGGGATTGCATCTGTTTTAACTCCGAGCGTTGGGACTGCTCATGAGTGGAGCACGTCTCCGGCAGTAATAATTACGCGGATCGGCGATTCTATGGGCACGACCACGCGGTGGTCAACTTCTAAGAGTCGGAAGTGCCCATTTGGCAGGTCTGTGGTGGGAATTATGTAAGAGTCGAATGAGAGGTCCTTGAAGTCTGTGTATTCGTAGCTTCAGTATCACTGGTGGCCGATGGCTTTCAGTGTGAGGTCTGGTTCGTCGATTTCGTCTATTATGTACAGGATTTGTAGGGATGGGAGGGCGAGGAGTACTAGGACGATGGCGGGCAGGATTGTTCAGATTAGTTCTACTTCTTGGGCGTCTACTGCGTTGGATGATAGCTTTTCTATTAGCATGTGGGCTAAGAGGTATAGGACTAGGCTGCAGATGGCTAAGGCAACAATCAGAGCGTGGTCGTGGAATTCAACGAGTTCTTCTATAATAGGTGATGAGGCGTCTTGGAATCCTAGTTGGGAGTGGTTGGCCACGTGAGATGTACAGGGCTTTCACCTGTGACTTAGCCTTGACAAGGCTATGTAATTGGTTTACTAACGTCTCATGAGAAAGAAGCATGAGTGGTTAATGCAGCTGGCTTGAAACCAGTGTATGGAGGTTCGATTCCTTCCTTTCTTGTACTTGAACGAAAGCTGGTTCCTCGAAAGTGTGGTATGGAGGGGGGCAGCCGTGGATTCATTCAATGTTTGTGGCGGTTAATTCTGGCTGAAGGACTTTCCGTTTGGCTGAGAAGGCTTCTCAGATGATGAATATTAGTATGATTACAGCTACCATTGAGATTAGGGACCCAATAGAGGAGACGGTGTTTCATAGTGTGTAGGCATCAGGGTAGTCCGAGTATCGTCGGGGCATCCCTGCTAGGCCTAGGAAGTGTTGGGGGAAGAATGTTAGGTTCACTCCTGTAAATATTACCCCGAAGTGGGCTTTTGCTCACGTTTGGTGTAGGGTGAATCCTGTGAGAAGGGGGAATCAGTGAGTAAATCCGGCCAGGATGGCAAATACAGCGCCCATAGATAGCACGTAGTGGAAGTGGGCGACTACGTAGTACGTGTCATGCAGGGCGATGTCTAGGGAGGAGTTTGCAAGGACGATCCCTGTCAGCCCTCCGATGGTGAATAGGAAGATAAACCCTAGGGCTCAAAGCATTGGGGGATCTCATTTGATTGTTCCTCCGTGCAGGGTGGCGAGTCAGCTAAAAACTTTGATTCCGGTAGGGATGGCGATGATTATAGTGGCGGATGTGAAGTAGGCCCGGGTGTCAACGTCCATTCCTACAGTGAACATGTGGTGGGCTCAGACGATGAACCCCAGGAATCCGATGGATAGCATGGCTCAGACTATTCCCATATAGCCAAAGGGTTCTTTTTTGCCTGAGTAGTATGTGACTACGTGGGAGATAATCCCGAATCCTGGGAGGATTAAGATATAGACTTCTGGGTGGCCGAAGAATCAAAATAGGTGCTGGTATAGGATTGGATCTCCTCCTCCGGCGGGGTCAAAGAATGTGGTGTTTAGGTTTCGGTCGGTTAATAGCATTGTGATGCCGGCGGCGAGGACGGGGAGTGATAGGAGGAGCAGGATGGCGGTAATTAGGACCGATCAGACGAAGAGTGGTGTTTGATATTGTGAGAGTGCGGGGGGTTTTATGTTAATGGCTGTGGTGATGAAGTTAATGGCTCCGAGGATGGAGGAGACACCGGCTAGGTGGAGTGAGAAGATGGCCAGGTCTACTGAGGCCCCGGCGTGGGCCAGGTTGCCTGCTAGGGGCGGGTACACGGTTCAACCTGTGCCGGCGCCGGCCTCTACAGTGGATGAGGCAAGTAGAAGGAGGAATGATGGTGGGAGGAGTCAGAAGCTTATGTTGTTTATTCGTGGGAATGCTATGTCGGGGGCACCGATTATTAGGGGGACCAATCAGTTGCCGAATCCCCCAATTATGATGGGCATTACCATGAAAAAGATTATTACAAAGGCGTGAGCGGTGACGATCACGTTGTAAATTTGGTCGTCGCCTAGGAGGGTTCCTGGCTGGCCTAGTTCTGCGCGGATCAGTAGGCTGAGTGCTGTGCCAATTATTCCGGCTCATGCCCCGAAGATAAGGTACAGAGTGCCGATGTCTTTGTGGTTGGTAGAAAATAGTCATCGATTGATGAAGGTCACGGGTAAGATGGCTGAGTGTCAAAGCGTTAGGCTGTAGTCCTTTTTACAGAGGTTCAATTCCTCTTCTTATCGGCCCCGTGGTGAAGTTCATGTTGAGTTGCAAGCTCATCGATGCGCACGAGAGTGTGCCGGGGCCTTAGGCAGAGGCCAGTAGGTTTGGGCGTTTAGCTGTTAACTAAAATTTTACGGGATCGAAGCCCGTCTGTCTAGTAAAGGCTTTAGCTTAATTAAAGCACCTGGTTTGCATCCAGGAGATACAGGTTAGTGCCCTGTTGGTCTTAGCGCAGAAACTAAGAGGGTTTAACTCTTATTTAAGGCTTTGAAGGCCTTCGGTTTAAAGGGGTGTTATCCTAAGTTTCTAGACAATAGCGTGGATTATGGGGGAGAGGGGGAGTAGGAGGATTGATAGTGAGGCTAGGATTGCGGTGGGCGTGCTTGGGGGCTTGCTAGTGTACCACTGTTTTATGTGGTTAGATGAGTTAGGTGGGAGGGTGATTGTTGAGTGGTATGCGAGACGTAGGTAGAAGAACAGGCTAAGTAGGGATAGTATGGCGATTGCTATGGCCGCAGGTGTTATTTCCTGCTTAGTAAGTTCTTGGATGATGAGCCATTTTGGCATGAACCCTGTTAGTGGGGGGAGGCCTGCTAGAGACAGTAGCACTAGCATTAGGGTGGCGTTTAGTACTGGGGTTTTTGTCCATGAGGTTAGGACTATGGACAGGTTGAGGGCTTTGATCTTGTTTAGGGCTATGAATACAGCTGATGTTATGATTGTGTAAAGGTAGAAGGTGAGCAGTGCTAGCTTAGGGCTGTAGACTAGGATGATGGCGATTCAGCCTAGATGAGAGATGGATGAGAAGGCTAGGATTTTGCGTGTTTGTGTTTGATTTAGTCCTATTCAGCCTCCTAATGCTGCTGAGGCCAGGGCTATTGCGGTAAGTAGGGCCGGGTTGAGGGATTTAGATGTCATTAGGAGGAGGGTTAGTGGGGGGAATTTTATGAGGGTTGAGAGTAGGAGGGCTGTTATTAGGGGGGATCCTTGTAGGACTTCTGGGAATCAGAAGTGAAATGGGACTAGGCCTAGTTTAATCGCGATTGCTGCTGTAAGCAGTAGGCACGAGGTTGGGTGGTTAAGTTGTGTGATATCCCACTGGCCGGTGGCCCAGGCGTTGGTTATGCTGGAGAACAGCACTAGGGCGGAGGCAGCTGCCTGTGTCAGGAAGTATTTTGTTGCGGCTTCTACTGCTCGTGGGTGGTGGGATTTGGAGATTAGGGGGATGATGGCTAGTGTATTGATTTCTAGTCCGGTTCAGGCTAGGACTCAGTGGTTGCTGGAGATTGTGATTGTTGTGCCTAATGCGAGACTGAGGACTAGGACTGGGGTTGCGTGGGGGTTCATTAGTAGAGGAGGGGGTTGAACCATCATTTCCGGGGTATGGGCCCGGTAGCTTGATTAGCTGACCCTACTAGAAAATAATATAAGGGGAGTATGGAGAGTTTTGATCTCTTCTGTGTAGGTTCAATTCCTACTTTTCTAAGGTCAATAGGAAATGAGAGGGCTGTTGTACCTCTATGTTCACTTTATCATAGTGACCCTTTGAGTTCAGGCACATTTCCTTATGGAAGGAGGTAGGCCTGCATAGCAGATGGGTAGGCTAGTGTGTCAGAGGCATAGGGCTAGTGTGAGGGGTAAGAAGTTTTTTCATAGGAGGTGCATTAGTTGGTCGTATCGGAATCGGGGGTATGAGGCTCGGACTCATAAGAAGCCGGAGGATAGTAGGAGGACCTTTGTGGCTAGGATGATAGGGAACAGCTCTGTGGGGGGCCCTAGGGCGCTTGGGTTTAGGAAGATGATGGCCGTGAGCGTGTTTATTAGCATGATGTTGGCATATTCGGCTAGGAAAAACAGGGCGAAGGGTCCTGCGGCGTATTCAACGTTAAACCCTGAGACCAGCTCAGACTCGCCTTCTGTTAGGTCAAATGGGGCTCGGTTTGTTTCTGCTAGGGTGGACACATATCACATTATTGCCAGGGGCCATGAGGAGAAGATGAGGTAGAGGGGTTCTTGTGCGATGGCAAAAGTGCTGAGTGTGTAGTTTCCGGTCAGTATAATTACTGATAGTAGGATGAGTGCCAGTGTTACTTCATATGAGATGGTTTGTGCGACTGCCCGCAAGGCTCCGATTAGTGCGTATTTTGAGTTCGAGGCTCAACCCGATCACAGGATTGAGTAGACGGCTAGGCTCGATATGGCTACTATAAAGAGGACCCCGAGGTTTAGGTCTACCAGGGAGAATGGGAGGGGGAGGGGTACCCAGGCAGTGAGGGCTAGGAGGAGGGCCAGTATGGGCATTATGACGAAGAGTAGTGGTGAGGAGGTGGAGGGTCGAATGGGCTCTTTAATGAATAGCTTGATTCCGTCTGCAATGGGTTGGAGCAGGCCAAAAGGCCCCACAATGTTGGGGCCTTTACGGGATTGTATGTAGCTTAGAATTTTTCGTTCCACTAGAGTCAAGAAAGCCACGGCAATTAAGATTGGGACGGCGTATAGCAGGGCTATAATGAGGTAGCTTACTATTGTTGTTTGTGGCATGTGCAGCTAGGGAGAGGATTTGAACCTCTGGGTAAAGGGCTTAAGCCTTTTGCATTTGCCGGGCTCTGCCACTCTAGCTGATCCTTTTCTAGGATTGGGGTGGTGGGGGGGAGTCCTCTTCACAGTTGAGTTGGTTTCACTATTTAGAGGGAAGGCGTGCTTGCAGTATTGGCCTTACTTTCCCGGTCCTTTCGTACTGGGGAGAGTAGTTCATAGATAGAAACCGACCTGGATTGCTCCGGTCTGAACTCAGATCACGTAGGACTATTAATCGTTGAACAAACGAACCCTTAATAGCGGCTGCACCATTAGGATGTCCTGATCCAACATCGAGGTCGTAAACCCCCCTGTCGATAGGGGCTCTTGAGGGGGATTGCGCTGTTATCCCTGGGGTAGCTTGGTCCATTAATCAATTATATTGGGTCTGGTCACTATTAGCACTTTGAGGGGTGGCTCTAAGTAAAGAGGTGTGGTCTTGTTTTTGGAGGATTTGTTGTTCTCCAAGGTCGCCCCAACCGAAAAATATCGGCCATGCTCTGCGATGTTCGTGGTCCCGGTGGGTTTAGTCTTAAGTTCGCGGTGGCCGTTGATTTTTAAGTTCCACAGGGTCTTCTCGTCTTATGTTCACATCCCTGCTTTTGCACGGGGAGATCAATTTCACTGATTATCTGTGAGAGACAGTTAAGACCTCGTTTAGCCATTCATACAAGTCTCGATTTATGGGACAATTGATTGCGCTACCTTTGCACGGTTAGGATACCGCGGCCGTTTAACCTAGGTCACTGGGCAGGCATCACCTTCAATACTTGTTTGTTTGCTGAAGGCTATGTTTTTGGTAAACAGTCGGGCCTTGTTTTGCCGAGTTCCTTTCACAGATTTTAATCGTTCTTATAGGCGCTCCTGAGTCGGGTTAACAGGGTTAGTTTATACTGGGTCTTGTAGGAGTTTCTGTATATGTCTGGGTCTGTTAATAATGTTCTCATGTAAGCTTGCGCCGTTAGAGGGGCGGGTGTGGCCCCAAGTTACTCATTTTAGCATTAATTCTCCTATATTCATAGGTTGACCTGTTTCTGGTAAGGGATTCATCTTGTTTAGGCATTTTTGAGTGGGGAGCTTTGACGCACTCTTTGTTGATGGCTGCTTTAAGGCCCACAGTAAGGTTGGCGATTAGATTTATCCACTAGTCGAGGTTGTGTCCTTTTTTAATGGAGCTGTACCTCCATTAAATAGCTCTTAATCATCTCATTATGGCTCTGGGTGTTGTCCGGCAGGGAGGATTAAGGGAGAACTTAGATTCATTTCACAGGTAACCAGCTATCACCCAGCTCGGTTGGCTTTTCACCTCTACTAACAAGTCATCCCACTCTTTTGCAACAGAGACGGGTTCGCTCTAACAGCTGCTCGTAAGTAGCTCGCTTGGGTTTCGGGATGGCAAACTTCAGTTCACTTTGCTTGGTTGTTCTTGCTAAATCATGATGCAAAAGGTACAAGGGTTAGTCTTTGCTGTCTCTTGCTTTAGTTTTCACTATTATTTCATCTTTCCCTTACGGTACTGGTCTCTATCGCGTCTAAGTGTCTTTTCTATCGCCTATACTAGGACTAGAGAATGTTTTGGTTTAAGTCTTAACTAGTGAGATTGTTTAGTTTTGCGTTGTTTGGGCGGTTGAGCTAGAGGAAGGCTTCAAGACGACCTGGTTTAGCAGATATCTCTCAGGTGTAAGCTGAGTGCTTTGGGGTTATAGCTACGTCTTGAGTATTCTAAGTACACCTTCCGGTACACTTACCTTGTTACGACTTACCTCATCTTTGGCATTTACGTGGTATTAGTTATGTGGGGACGTGGCTTGTGAGGAGGGTGACGGGCGGTATGTACGTGCCCTAGGGCCGGCTTAAAGTGGGCTCTATTGTCCCGCTTTACTGCTAAATCCTCCTTCTAGAAGTAGTTTCATACTTCTTTCCGTATATGCCCTATGTATAGGGAATGTAGCCCATTTCTTCCGCCCCATAGGCTATACCTTGACCTGTCTTATTAGCGGGGTGCTGTTGCGCCCACTGTTGTGCTCTCATTCGAGGTGGGCTGGCGACGGCGGTATGTAGGCTGTGTTTGGCAAGGGGTGGTTGGGTTGATCGTGGATCATCGATTACAGAACAGGCTCCTCTAGGTGGGTTTAGGGCACCGCCAAGTCCTTAGAGTTTTAAGCGTTTGTGCTCGTAGTTCTCTGGCGGATACTTCGGTAGGGTAAGTATCAAGATTTAGGGCCAGGCATAGTGGGGTATCTAATCCCAGTTTGGGCCCTGGCTTTCGTGGGTTCAAATCAATCGCTAGTTTCTAAGATCATCTTGATGGTGTGTTTAGGTGCATCTTGTGCTTGCGACAGCTTAGTTGCATTTTGATCTTAGTTAGGTAGGATAGGCATTTTACCACTCTTTACGCCGCTTATGGGACAGTTGATTTGGGTCTCTTGTATGACCGCGGTGGCTGGCACAAGATTTACCGACCCTTGGGTGGAGGCTTGCTATGACTAAGTCGAGTTTGCACTCATTGCTTAATGTTAACTACTGCTGAATACCCGTGGGGGCGTGGCTTAGCAAGGCGTCTTGGGCTACTGCTTGGGTGTGCCTGATACCCGCTCCTTAAGGCCTGGGGTGGGGGCTGTTGAGGGCATTTACACTGGGGCGCGGATACTTGCATGTATATGTCTAGCAAAAACCAACTGTAAGGTTAGGACTAAGTCTTTTGTCCGCAGGCATGTTCATGTGCCGTCTTGGCAGCTTCAGTGCCATGCTTTTGTGGTAAGCTATGTGGACGGGGTAGGTGGCTGGCTAATTGGGTAATATTTGTTAGGTCAAAGTAATGATTGTCATCGGATTTAGATCGTCTTTAGTGCTGGAGTTTCTCTAATAAATTTAGGTTATGTTGTTATGCATTCGTGTTGTGTATATATATATATTGTGGGGTTGTGGTTGGGGTGGTTTTTGTTTTTAAGGTATGTCCATCGAGCATTCACTAAATAGCCCTATTATATAGAGCTGCGGAGGAGAGCATTAACTGAATGTGGTCAAAGTGCATCAGTGTCAAGGTGATTCCCCATATACGCCAACCGTCTCATTGAGTAACCCTTGAGATATAGGATAGGACGATAACGCAGGTGTGTCCAGGCTTAGATTGTGGGACCCCCGAAGTCACTGGGAAGGGCCAGCTGTGAGGTAACCCCGGAAAAAATAAAAGGAACCAGAGGCGCCAAAAAGCTGGAGGATGCCGCGATTACGCATTGAGATGGTGGAAGTCTTCCACAGATGCCACTTTGAAAGGCAAGGAAGAGGTGAGTGAACCCAATTGATGGCCCTGACCGAGGAACCAGAGGCGCAAAAATGTGAGGAGGGCGAGGGGTTTAGGGGGAACGTATGGGCCTGAAGCTAGTCACATCGGACATTATGTGCAAGGATTGCTGATTTCACGTGAGGTGTACGACTAATAAATCCATCTGATACGTAGCTTCATGAGTAATGGGGAGGAGCCTAGGTATTGGCGAGGTATGTCTGTCAAGCATTCATCTTATGGGGCCTTGTTCTGGTCGAGAGAGTGTGGATGTGGTGTTGGATGTTGGGTGTTGGGGCATTCATCCTGGGTCCGTTGGGGAGGGTAGTCCGTTGAGTAGGGTATGTCCGTTAACATATGATGGGTTTAGTCCGTGCATGTAGGATAGTTGATTAATAAGTCTTATTACCGGGACCATAGGTTAATATATGGGGAATATAAATGTATGCACGATATGCATAACCAAATAACCCCCGCAATCCCTGGGGGGGGAAGGGGGGGGGGTCCTGAGAGCATTATTAGGCTATTTGGTTGTTCCTGTAGTTGAAAATAACAACAACGGCTTTTCAAGCCGTAGGTCTCGGGTAGTGGCCGAGCAGGAATAATGACTTATTTTGTATTTTTTCTAGGGGTCTGCTTTGTTGTGGGTGTTTTAGGTGTAGCATCGAATCCTTCGCCGTACTATGGGGTACTTGGCTTGGTTTTAGCATCTGTAGCCGGGTGCGGGTGATTATTGAGCCTTGGGGTCTCGTTTGTGGCCCTGGTGCTGTTTATGGTGTATTTGGGGGGCATGCTGGTAGTGTTTGTTTACTCTGTAGCTCTGGCCGCGGAGCCTTTTCCTGAGGCTTGAGGGGACTTGCGGGTAGTTGGGCAGGCGGTGGCGCTTGTGGCGGTGATTTTAGGGGGGTTGGTATTGGGGGGGTTTGTTGGGTCTTGGGGGCTTGGGGTCGTTACTGTCGATAGCGTTGGGATGTTTACTGTGCGGTTGGATTTTAGTGGGGTGGCTATGCTTTATTCGCGGGGGGTTGGGATGTTCTTGGTTGCAGGTTGAGGGCTGTTGTTGACTTTATTTGTTGTGTTGGAGCTTGTGCGGGGGTTGTCTCGGGGGGCTATTCGGGCAGTTTAGGGGTCAGGATCAGAGAATAGTTTATTGTAAAATACCAGCTTTGGGAGCTGGAGATAAAGGTTTAAGTCCTTTTTTTCTGAGGCCCGGGGTACTCTAAGAAGTGGTTAGTCTTCAGTCTTTGGTTTACAAGACCAATGTTTTGTATAAACTATTAGAGTATTTAGCAGTTAAGCATTTTGTTTTCTAGGGCGCTTACGGCAGGGAAGAGGAATAGGAGGATGGTGAAGTAGGTAATTGATGCGAGTTGTCCGATGATGATGAATGGGTGTTCGACGGGCTGGCTTCCCACTCATGTTAGGACGAGGAGGTTGGCCACTAGTGTTCAGAATAGGAGTTGGGAGAGCGGCCGAAATGTTATTGTTCGTTGTTTTGACTTGTGGAGGAAAGGAACCAGGAATAGGATTAGTACGGAGGCGGCTAGTGCTAGGACGCCCCCCAATTTGTTTGGGATCGATCGTAGGATGGCGTAGGCAAATAGGAAGTATCACTCTGGTTTAATGTGTGGTGGGGTGACCAGCGGGTTTGCGGGGGTGAAGTTTTCTGGGTCCCCTAGAAGGTTTGGTGAGAATAGGGCTAGTGCTATTAGGGGGGTAAGCATGAGGATGAATCCTAGGATGTCTTTAAAGGAGAAGTATGGGTGGAATGGGATTTTGTCGCAGTCTGATACGAGGCCCAGGGGGTTGTTTGAGCCTGATTCATGTAGGAAGGTTAAGTGGACTAGGGTGATTCCTGCAATTAAAAAGGGTAGGAGGAAGTGAATGGCGAAGAATCGGGTTAGGGTTGGGTTGTCCACCGAGAATCCCCCTCAGGCCCACTCTACGAGGGTCTGTCCGATGTATGGAAGGGCCGAGAATAAGTTGGTAATTACGGTGGCTCCTCAGAATGACATTTGTCCTCATGGCAGGACATAGCCCACAAAGGCGGTTGCTATAAGAGTGAGCAGTAGGATTACTCCCGTATTTCAGGTTTCTTTATATAGGTAGGAGCCATAGTAGAAGCCGCGTCCGATGTGCAGGTAGATGCAGATGAAGAAGAATGAGGCGCCATTGGCGTGGAGGTTGCGGATGAGTCAGCCGTATTGGACGTTTCGGCATGTGTTAGCCACAGAGGAGAAGGCAAGGGATGTGTCTGCGGTGTAGTGCATAGCCAGTAGAAGGCCCGTTAGGATTTGTGTGCCTAGGCAGATGGCGAGCAGAGACCCGAAGTTTCATCAAGCGGAGATATTAGAGGGTGCGGGGAGGTCGATTAGGGAATTGTTGATTATTTTTAGTAGGGGGTGGGATTTGCGGATGTTTGGGGCCATTAGAAGGTCTGTGTGGTCAGGATTATTACTAGGATAGATAGGGCGAAAGATCCTAAGTAGGTTTTGATAAGTCCGGTGTGTGCCAGGGTTGCGGCTTTGCTTGCGGCCACCTGTAGCTCGGCGAGGCCTTCTGGTCCTATTTTTTTGAGCCAGGAGAGGTCGATTAGGTGTAGGGCGATGTTTTGCCCTTTTTCTAGCAGGGTTTTGGAGCAGAATCGGTGGACTAGGGGGTTGAAGTAGCCTAGCAGGGAGGAGAAGTTTACGAGGCGGCTTGGTTTGGGGTGGGTGAGGGTGTGTGTTATGTTCGAGAGTTCAAGGGCTAGGATGATTCCTAGGACTGTTACTAGGATGGCAGCGGTTTTGGTGATGAGGGGCATGGTTATTGGGGGCGTTTTGGTTGGTGTGATGAAGGAGGTGATTAGTATTCCTGCTATAATGCTGCCTAGGGCGAGGCGAGTCAGGGGGGCAGTGATTAGTGGGTTGTTTTCGTTTATTGGTGTGATTGGGGGGATGCGGGTTTGTCCGGCTTGGACTAGGAGGGTTATGCGGATGCTGTAGGTTGCAGTAAATGCTGTGGCTAGAAGGGTTAGCGACAGGGCCCAAGTATTTAAGTAGGATGTATTTAAGCTTTCGATGATGAGGTCTTTTGAGTAAAATCCGGCTAAAAATGGGGTTCCTATGAGTGCTAGATTGCCGATGGTTAGGCAGGAGGTAGTGACTGGGAGTGTTTTTTGCAGGCCGCCCATTTTGCGGATGTCCTGCTCTCCGTTTAGGCTGTGGATAATGGACCCGGAGCATAGGAATAGCATGGCTTTGAAGAAAGCGTGGGTTGAGATGTGTAAGAACGCTAGTTGGGGGAGGTTTAGTCCGATGGCGACTATTATCAGTCCGAGTTGGCTGGATGTTGAGAAAGCGATGATTTTTTTGATATCATTTTGGGTTAGGGCGCATGTGGCGGCGAATAGGGTTGATAGGGCTCCTAGGCATAGACATGCAGTTAGGGCTGTTTGGTTGGAGGCTAGCAGTGGGTGTATGCGAATAAGCAGGAAGATTCCAGCTACTACCATGGTGCTGGAGTGTAATAGGGCTGATACGGGGGTGGGGCCTTCCATGGCTGCGGGCAGTCATGGGTGCAGACCAAATTGTGCGGATTTGCCCGCGGCGGCGAGAATTAGTCCTAGGAGGGGGAGGATGGGGGTTTGGTGGGGGTGTACGGCTTGTTGGATCTCTCAGGTGTTGAAGGTTGATGCTAGCCATGCCATGCTCAGGATTAGGCCGATGTCTCCAACTCGGTTGTAGATTACGGCCTGTAGGGCGGCAGTGTTGGCCTCTGCTCGGCCTTGCCATCAGCCGATGAGGAGGAAGGATATGATTCCTACGCCCTCTCAGCCGATGAATAGGAGGAATATGTTGTTTGCGGTTGTTAGAAGAAGCATGGCGATTAAAAATGTCAGTAGGTAGGTGAAAAATTTTGTCACATATGGTTCGGAGGCCATGTACCACATGGCGAATTGTAGGATGGACCATGTTACAAATAGGGCAATGGGGAGGAATGTTATTGAATATTGATCTATTTTTAGGCTTAGGGGAATTTTGAAGTTTATAATAAATTTTCACTCTCAGTGGCAGGTAATGGACTCTAGCCCGGAGTAGATAAATGCGGTTGTTGGGGCTAGGCTTGTTAGAAATGCAGCTTTTACGGTGCGGGTGATAGTGAGGGG